>NC_061515.1:840000-922500 GCF_022379125.1 Scophthalmus maximus
GGGAGGAAGAGGAGGAGGAGGAGGAGGAGGAGGAGGAGGAAGAGGAGGAGGAAGAGGAGGAGGGGAGGTGGCAGAGGACAGTGGCCTGAGTCACACTGCCATCTAGTGTTGGCTCGGACACCAACAGGTGCTGTCCATGGTGCTGACATGCACAGGTCTATTTTTACAAAACACACAAAAAAATGTGTTTTCTCATTTTGTTGTTGTTGTTGTTGTTGTTGTTTGTTCACATGTATGAGATGAGTCAAACCACAGGAGGAAGGTTCACACGACCTCACCTGTGTGTGGAAACCAACCGCCCCGGTCGAGACAGATCAGGTTCAACCTTCCAGCCTGTAGGTGCGTTAAAGAGTCGCGTGTCCAGTCTGAGATACTACTGGGATGTAATGGTGTTCACACACACACACACACACACACACACACACACGCACACACACACACACACAGTCGGTGTATATTGGACCTGAGCCAGTCAGTGGCGTCCTGCTCTCATGGCTACAGGCTGGAAAATCTGAAATGGCATTTCATTTTTTTCTGCCCATTCCTTTTATTTTTACACGTAAAGCTTTCTTCTTTTTTTTTTTACTGTACAGTAATTACTGGTCACACAGGATAGTTTCATAGTTTCAACCTGTTTCTAATACCAAGGTTTCACCCTGACGACACGTCTCTTCATTACTTTACTTCTCTTGTACTTTTGGTCGTAAAACCAAAAAGCCACATTCAAGGCAGAAGGACTTACTCACCACACTCATGCTCCCCTGAGGATGAACTCCCTGAGGGTTTTCTTTCCTTGGCGCTGCTGCTTCACACACGAGGCTGAAGTAAGTGTCCATGAGTAAAATCCACCTGAGCCGACGTTTTGACCTCATTAGTCATGACCTGAGTGAAAGTATCGATGTTCCTGGTCAAATGTGAAAGTTGTCAAATTATTACTTGAGTTAAAGTACAGGAGTACTTGCTTTTAAAAATACTTAAGTATTCAAAGTACTGTTGGTCATCTCAACACATTGAATACTGTACTGGACGTACCTCCACATGCTTTTCAGGTTGTCGGTGATGTAGGTGGTCCACACAGCACGAGGAGGCCCATGTACAGTAGCTCTTCAAAGACACAAGGGTCAACACGACAAGTGGAACACGCAGCCTGTGTTAGCGTGGAGCCTCACGTCCTACATCTCCCTCCGTGTTTTAAATGTGGACCTGTTATCTGTGCAGTAACAGTCTGGAGTCAGACCCACTTCGCTGTAGCAAGAAGCACATTGAAGCAGATTTGATCCGGTCAGATTTAAGAGCTGGAGACAAAGTGAGTGGAAGTCAAATATTCACCCCAAGACCAAGAGCGGCTCCACCAGATGAACATTCCCCAAATGATCCTCCATCAGTTCAGACTCTTTCTTCAGCATGATAATATCTATACTCTACATTATATTGTGTAAACTTCTGCTTTGCTTCGTTTGCATGTTCTCCCATGTAATTCTGACGGAGCGTTCGGCCCCTCGTGTTCGATTGAGACCAAAACTTAAACGAATTCCATTGGTCTCCATTTCCCCACCTGAGGGGTTTTTTAACGTCCCTCGATGCTCGGGAATGCTTCTCCAGCCCCAGACTGAATCCACTCGGCATAATAAAAATGCTTGACTTCATCATTTTGTATATTGCGGCGATACATCAGAACCTTCATTGGAGACGCTGCACGGCGTATATACGGGACGTAGCCTTTATCAGCTCCCCGAGCCGGTCCGGTGTCTCGTTGCCCTGAAACAGATCACAGCAGTTCAGCAACACACACACACACACACACACACACACACACAGATACACACACACACACACACACACAGATACACACACACACACACACACACACACACACACACACACACACACACACAGATACACACACACACACACACACACACACACACACAGATACACACACACACACACACACACACACACACACACACATAGATACACACACACACACACACACACACACACACACAGATACACACACACACACACACATAGATACACACACACACACACACACACACACACACACAGATACACACACACACACACACATAGATACACACACACACACACACACACACACACACACACACCCATCAGTCTTTTCTGACTGGAGGCCCTGTGTTTTTTTCCGAGGTCATGGAAGATCAATGTTGACTCCGCGGCGTAATCATCTGAGGAATAAGATTAGCATATCTTAGCGCCGATTGAGTCGTCCCACTGGCTGCGGCGGGGAGAGGTGATTAAGGACTGATTGTCCCAGCAGGAGCGGCTCTGAATTTCAGGAGACAAGGATGGAGAGCGACAACTGCAGAGAGACAAAAGACAGACAGAAGACCGCTGGGAAATATCATAAAAACGACTGAGGGCTTGTCATTTTTGATAACTTCCTCACATCACGACCCGGGCCTCAGGGTTTGGTAGTTTGGTCGTTAATCACCAACTTCATTGCTCAGATCACTAAACAACGTCTGTCAGGGTGAGAAGGATCAGCAGGAGCTGATTGTTCACCTTCATTCTCCGTCTCATCTTCCTTCTCTTTTCACTGAGTTTGTCAAACTCCCGTGTTGTTTTCAACCTCTCTGATCCAGGTTCTTCTTCTTTTACACCTTTTCGTATTTGACAGTAACGAAAACAGCGAAGAAACATTGACGTCAAGTAAAACCGAACATTGCCACATCGTGAACACATGAAGATTCTTCAGATAAACAACTAGCTAAGCATCTCTGAAGCATTATATTTCACGGAGCTACGATATTAACAGACTGAAAATCCAAAGCGATGTAAAGAACTAAAAAATAAATCATCTGAAATTAGAATTTACAACATCATAAGCAATATTCAGTATTTACAAAAACAAAAACCTGCTCATGGACGAGCCTCTGCAGACGCTGGCCACGAACATCCGGCCGCCAGCAGCCAATTGGAAATTCTCTTCCCCAACTTGTTCTCGTGCTTTATTATCCGCGTGTTTGTCCATAAATATTCATATATAATTTCCGACCCCTGACTTTAACTGTCACTGGAGAGAAACAAAGGGCTCATCCGCGCTGCCAGTCGCTGTCAGAGAATATAAAGAGCCCATTACTGCGTCTGTTTGAGGAGCTGGAATATCATTACAAAGTCCTCTACACCACCTCTCCAGTGGGGCGGAGGTTTCCGCCGCGTTCATTTATCGTGGCCATTACCAGCATGTTCCCCGCCGCCCTCCTCTCTCCAGATCGACGCCATTAGGTTTTGGCCAGCGGCTCGTCACAGACTGTGACTGACAGATGCCAGGCGCGATTAGATCCGCTGGATTAAGGTGGATGCTGCCTGGAATACACCTCCGCAGCTTCTCAGATGCGCAGCCGTGAAATGGGACCAGACACTCGAGCTAATATCCCATCACGAATACTGTTTACTGGGTTCAGCCCCGGCCCATGTGAGTACATCTGGCCACACTTTGCTTTACGTCTTTGGAAGGAACGAGCGCTGCCAGAAACTTCTTCCACTTTGCAACCTACGTAAGAAGACGTCCGCGGCCCCAGAGGCAGCTCCCTGTCAGTCACGTCTGAAACCCCCCCCCGAACGCAGACTGACACTCGGTCACAGGTGAGAGGTGAGACGGGTGACGAGGTGAGACGGGTGACGAGGGGAGACGGGTGACGAGGTGAGACGGGTGACGAGGGGAGATGGGTGACGAGGTGAGACGGGTGACGAGGGGAGACGGGTGACGAGGGGAGACGGGTGACGAGGGGAGATGGGTGACGAGGTGAGACGGGTGACACGGGTGACGAGGGGAGACGGGTGACGAGGGGGGACGGGTGACGAGGTGAAACGGGTGACGAGGGGAGACGGGTGACGAGGGGAGACGGGTGACGAGGGGAGACGGGTGACGAGGTGAAACGGGTGACGAGGGGAGACGGGTGACGAGGGGAGACGGGTGACGAGGGGAGACGGGTGACGAGGGGAGACGGGTGACGAGGTGAAACGGGTGACGAGGGGAGACGGGTGACGAGGGGAGACGGGTGACACGGGTGACGAGGGGAGACGGGTGACGAGGGGGGACGGGTGACGAGGGGGGACGGGTGACATGGGTGAGACGGGTGACGAGGGGAGACGGGTGACGAGGTGAAACGGGTGACGAGGGGAGACGGGTGACGAGGGGAGACGGGTGACGAGGGGAGACGGGTGACGAGGTGAGACGGGTGACGAGGGGAGACGGGTGACACGGGTGACGAGGGGAGACGGGTGACGAGGGGGGACGGGTGACATGGGTGAGACGGGTGACGAGGGGAGATGGGTGACACGGGTGACGAGGTGAGACGGGTGACGAGGTGAGACGGGGTGACGAGGTGAGACGGGTGACAAGGGGAGACGGGTGACGAGGGGAGACGGGTGACGAGGTGGTGTGAGACAGAAACAAGATCTGTAGTTTTTTGCTCCATTGCTCTTTATTTATCTATCTCCCAACTCCTCTGTGCAACACTGTTCTTCACTGTCCTCCATCACAGGGGCTGGATCAGAGGGGCGGGCGAAGGCTGACAGCGCCGCCACCTCGCTCCACTTCAGCATGTAACACAAAGTGACAGGCAAAGAGAAATCAAAGCCTCCTTTAGCTTCCGCACTCTGCGAATAGAACTGTTCGAGTGGCTTAGGAAACTTCAAAGCCCGGGAGAGAGAGGGGGGGGGGGGGGGGCGTTTTTTAATTTCAGATAAGGCCCCGGAGCTGAATGTGAACTGCTGGAATTGTAGAAGTTCACATCTTAATCGACGTGACCGACTGAATTGACGGAGAGAAGAACTGATCTTCTGAGTCCTGTTTTTCTTTTTCTCCCTCCTGTTTTTTTCTTCTTCTCCTTCTTCTTCCCCCCCCCCCCCCCCCCCCCCCCTCACATTTGTATAATTGAAAGATGTTGCCAAACCTAGAGAGAGAGATACTGAGAGAGTATTGATTTAAAAAGAGCTCGGGTTAGTTCTAAACACATTTAGGTGGTTGAGCTGCAGTGGATTCATCAGCTCCATCGATTCCAATGTGATGTGATGCTGTTGTCATTATCAAGCCCAGATAATCTCTCCTGAGTCGGCCTTCCTGCATGAGCAGTCGTCAGGAGCTTTTAATGTATTTAGGTTATTGAGTGTGTGTGTGTGTGTGTGTGTGTGCGTGTGCGCTGCTTGTTGTAACCCCACTCATTTCTTACCTTGTTTGTACAGACAAGACAGACTGAGGTACAAAGGCCAAAGTCTGTCAGGCACTGTCACATTTAAATGAGCCCCGTGCAGCGGGATTGACAGGTCTGGTGGTCAGACAGGTGGTCAGACAGGTGGTCAGACAGGTGGTCAGACAGGTGTTCAGACAGGTGGTCAGACAGGTGTTCAGACAGGTGGTCAGACAGGTGTTCAGACAGGTGTTCAGACAGTTGGTCAGACAGGTGGTCAGACAGGTGGTCAGACAGCTCTGGTGTTCAGACAGGTGGTCAGACAGGTTTTCAGACAGCTGGTCAGACAGGTGGTCAGACAGGTCCGGTGTTCAGACAGGTGGTCAGACAGGTGGTCAGACAGGTCCGGTGTTCAGACAGGTGGTCAGACAGGTGGTCAGACAGGTGGTCAGACAGGTGGTCAGACAGGTGTTCAGACAGGTCCGGTGGTCAGACAGGTCCGGTGGTCAGACAGGTGGTCAGACAGGTCCGGTGGTCAGACAGGTCCGGTGGTCAGACAGGTCGGTGGCGCTGTAGTGGACCGAACACCGTCTGAATTATTACTCTGGAGAATAATATCTATCAGGTATCAGCCTCCTCTCTATTTAAGCGTTTGTGTTTTTCTTCGCTTAAAGCCCCAGTGTGTCATTTTGTGTCGCCATCTGGTGGTAAAGTTACCAAACAGCAACCAACTGAGCGACCGACGGGGGACACTTCATGGCGGCGCAGCGCTGATTCCATTTCCAATTTCCAGCAGCGTCTGAAATTTTAACATGGATGCGAAAGCGTTTAGTTCAACAACCGTATTGAACACGACGTAGAAACATGGAGACTCACACGGAGCTCGGTCCACCTCATGGAACTATATTTAAATCATATGAACACAGAGTTACAATATATTCAATTTCTATGAATAAGTTCTTCTAAATATTACACACTGGAACTTAAAAGTTGACCAGCAAACAAACAATTGTTACAGACACGTATTCCTTGTCAGGACTAAAGATCCAAACGGGAACTTTTATTTTGAAGTCTGATCTGATGTGTGATGCTGTGAGTGACTTCCTGGGTTCAGTCCACAGTCACAAAGTTGGGGAACTGTTTGTGTTCACGGTTTTGAGTAAAATATCAAAACAAAAATGTTTCCTATAAAAGTTGATCCATGTATCTTTCAGGATGAAGGGTAATAACTGGTTCTCTGACATGAATGGGTCAGAGGTTTTTCAATTTGTCCAATATTTGGTTTATGAATTAAAAGCTAGCAAAACTGATGACATGTGCCAACAGCTGCGACAGGTGTTTAATTAGCTACTGCTTGTATGAATCTATGTGAGAGAACTGAACCAGTTAAAGAAAGTTTTCTTCCAATAGATTTATCTGTGATTCATTGACTAAGTGACTAAGCTTATTAAGTGATGAATGCTCATTCAAACTTCTTGAAAAAGAGGTGTATATATATATATATATATATATATATATATATATATTCTGTATTGTACTGGACTTCCTCACGTGAGCGTCGCGTCGAAGTCGTTGGTGTCAGTTTGCACGACGAGGTCAAACTGCACCGTTCAAGCTTCAGTTGAGCTGTTTGTCTCCGTGTGTCTCCCGCTGCAGTCGGAGCAACGAGAGGAACGTGGACAATCACCAGCAGCAGAAGACGAGAAGAAAAAGAAGCAATGATGCGAACACATTAGTTGGAGTGAGCTGTTTTAGATTTGAAGAGACGCCGCAGGGCGAAGAACTTCAGGCGGTTTAACAGGGAAAAAACAACAACCAATCAACTTCCTCTCTCAGACTAATTTCATTGGACTCCAGTAATTATGGGCCAAGGATTTTTGCTAATTTCCTTTGTGAGAAAACAGCCCCTTTGCTCCTCAAGCAAACTAATGGCATGGGCAAGCAGCCATCCCGGGCATCAAGGAGCAGTGCTGTTAACAATGGCTGAACATTCACTCCAGTGGAACTGTTCCGTCAGCGCAGCAGAATCATGCTGATCAGAGACGATTCACAGTAGAGCCACGTTTTACAGAACTATAATCCTTCAAATGACAATCTGCTACATGTGCCAGGATTTTTCCACTTTTTTTAGAAGATACAGAAATAAAAATGACCCATTTGTGAACAACAGCGTGTCGATGGTGTGAGTTCTACCTGTGAGCATCGGGGGGAGGCGCCGCGCAAAAGAAAACCACGTGTGTTGGTCTCATTCATAGCGGCTTCGCAGATGTTGACATGGAGCGTAACAATCTTCATATGACTCCTCCGTCCTCAGAGACTCGGAGCAGCCTAACATATGACTGAGGGAAAGACCAGACTCTGCTCACATCGGAACCTGGACTGAGCCACGATCCACTTCAACACGCGTGAGAAGCTCCATCCCTCTGGGCGATTGCATCAAGGTTAAAGAAGCCCCCCCCGCCGCCCGGCGTCTCCTGCTGAAACTCCAAAGTAAATATTTATCCATGTCCAGAGGACAGTATTGCTCCTCTGTAGCGAGGAAGCTGTGTGGGTTCCCGGCGCTCGCCCGCAGCCCCCGAGTCAGCCATCTCTGAAGTGTGAAAGCTCGTCTTTGAAAGGCACAGGAATGGAATTTTCTTTGGAGTTTTCCTCCAAAGGCCGCCACAGACTACAGGATTACGATTGCTGCAGGGTTGTTTTGCCACACTTTGACATAATGAAACAAGCGAGCAGCCTGCGGGCGAGGCAGAACACGGGCCGCAGCACACCAACAGTCTGTTTCATGTGTTTCTGGGAAATTCTGCTGTAAAATCTGCACTGAAGTTGATTTTGGTTTCGTTTCTATTCCTGCCGCTTCATCACCAGTTTGGATTTAACTGAGCTGCTCTCCAACTATCAGCTGATGCACCAACTTTGTCACTGCACTTCTCCAGGGCCTCCAGGTGGTTCACCTGCCAAGTTGGAAGAAGAAGAATTTTTCTTGAATAACGGACATAAATATATACAGTACATGCAGACGGAGATTCCTCACGGTACAGGAAGTCATCAGAGGCAGTTCAGGGTTAAGCGTCTTGCTCCAGAGACACTTTGACATGCTGACTGAGGGAAGGGGATCGAACCGCCGACCTTCTGGTTGGTGTACAGCCCACACACACACACACACACACACACACACGTTCAACGTCTTTCATCTGACCAATTCATAGTGTACAATTATGCGTCGTGACAAGCGAGCTACAGTAACATCAATCATATTCATCCAATGATTAACTTTCAAGATTAAAATGCTTTTCCTTCAGTTCAGTTTGTGCAAAGGGTTGAAATGTATTGAACGTTTCAGAGGAGGTTCCTCTATATATGTCTTATTTTCATTTGAAGATTATCCTTGTGGAAGCCGGTGACATTTGCATATAAATATGAATTTATACCTGTGTTTACTTTCTTCACTGACAACACAGACGACAATGAAAAAGACTGAATCAAAGTTCCATTTTGGGAAGCGAAGAGACGCAGGACAAGAGGAGGGGGCTGAAGAGGAGGAGGAGGCTGAAGAGGAGGAGACTGAAGAAGAGGAGGAGACTGAAGAAGAGGAGACTGAAGAGGAGGAGGAGACTGAAGAGGAGGAGGAGACTGAAGAGGAGGAGGAGACTGAAGAAGAGGAGGAGGTTGAAGAGGAGGAGGAGGCTGAAGAGAAGGAGGAGACTGAAGAAGAGGAGGAGACTGAAGAAGAGGAGACTGAAGAGGAGGAGGAGACTGAAGAGGAGGAGGAGACTGAAGAGGAGGAGGAGACTGAAGAAGAGGAGGAGGTTGAAGAGGAGGAGGAGGCTGAAGAGAAGGAGGAGACTGAAGAGGAGGAGGAGGCTGAAGAGAAGGAGGAGACTGAAGAGGATGAGGTTGAAGAGGAGGAGGAGGCTGAAGAGGAGGAGGAGACTGAAGAGGAGGAGGCTGAAGAGGAGGAGGAGGCTGAAGAGGAGGAGGCTGAAGAGGAGGAGGAGACTGAAGAGGAGGAGGAGACTGAAGAGGAGGAGGAGGCTGAAGAGGAGGAGGTGGCTGAAGAGGAGGAGACTGAAGAGGAGGAGGAGACTGAAGAGGAGGAGACTGAAGAAGAGGAGGAGACTGAAGAAGAGGAGGAGGTTGAAGAGGAGGAGGAGACTGAAGAGGAGGAGGAGACTGAAGAGGAGGAGACTGAAGAGGAGGAGGTTGAAGAGGAGGAGGAGACTGAAGAGGAGGAGGAGACTGAAGAGGAGGAGACTGAAGAGGAGGAGACTGAAGAGGAGGAGGAGACTGAAGAGGAGGAGACTGAAGAGGAGGAGACTGAAGAGGAGGAGGAGGCTGAAGAGGAGGAGGAGACTGAAGAGGAGGAGACTGAAGAGGAGGAGGTTGAAGAGGAGGAGGAGACTGAAGAGGAGGAGACTGAAGAGGAGGAGACTGAAGAGGAGGAGGAGGCTGAAGAGGAGGAGACTGAAGAGGAGGAGACTGAAGAAGAGGAGGAGACTGAAGAGGAGCCAGTTCTGGTCTGGACCCACATCAGGTCCGTCACCGGTGCTGGTTCACTTTCAGCTGCTGGACCAGTGGAGTTCGGCCAATTCTGGAGAATCATTCAAACCGGGTTCGGCAACTGGACTTGGGCCAAGATAGATATTGTTTTAATCTTCCAGATTTGGGCCAAACCAATTTGGCTACATGGCTCCTATCCAGTGTGAATCATGTCCTGACCTGAACACATTCATCACCACAGAGATATCACACATACAACATTGATCTCGTGCTCCCATAACTAGTTATGATCACATTTTCAATTGTGTGAATCTCTCTTTACTTAAAAGACGTAACATTCATTCAGATGAATCTTTAAGTCTTTTCTATATTTCCAGACTGTAGTGAACATTATCCCGACTCTCACATTTCACTATGCTGCTGCCCACATGGCTAGAAGTTAGTTTTTATCCAATTGTTGCCGTCACGTATCACGTGTCGTCGCTGAGAACTGTTCGTGATGAGCTAACAAATTCTCTATATAGTAAAACAACATACTTTTAATTATCACAAAGTCACAAAGTACATCAGCCAGTAAGAGGATCATTAAGTCTCGTAGTCGACACGCAGCGATCATCAGTGTTGCTGCATCTTTGCCCAGAAACTGTCAGTTTCATTCGACATGCACATAGAAATGTGATGGAGCTCTTATGGATCATGGCTGCGCTCTCCAGCACGTCACTATTTTACATTCACAAATCTCAGGGAAGCGCAAAAATAATAATTCATGAAAGAACGGTCATCTAATTTATGCCCCTTTCTACTATACTGTATATTACAGTCGGAGCATGTAGCAAGAAGCATGAAGTGCAGAAGCGATCATCTTGCCACACTACACATTATTGTCTTATCGTACGATACATGAATATGAAATCAATAACTTTCATTGACCTCAATAACAGCCATTGTGTCTACATGAGTGTTAGTTGACACAAGAATGAACGTCAGCAAACAGTCCAGCAAAGTCTCGCTGCTTCTGTTTTGGTCGTATGATTCATAAATCACTAGTTTGGTCCATAAAATGTCAGAATTCTTTTTTTTGCAGCCACATAGTCTTGAAATTGCTTCTTTCTTAATGCAAACTTTGGATAACATTTCTCTCAGCAGCAACACATTTCGTGTAGGAGCTCACCTGATTCCGTATCAAAAAAATGGTCTTAAAATGAAGTAAATATTATTTATCGCAATAATTTCTGGGACAATACATCGTGCGAACAAAAGTAATGGTGACAGGCCTACACACACACACACACACACACACACACACACCTGCACAGAGCTACTGTATCCACCATATTCACTCCAAAGCTTATTGTTATGAAGCTCTGCAGTCTGACTCGTGTGCTACAGCTTTCTTTTAGGGCCTATAGGAATAAATATCGATTATGTTTCCATGTGTGACTGGGACTCTCACCTGGCACCAGTCGGATCAACAGGTCAAAAGAACTCCAGAGACTCTAATGTTCACAACAGGATTGTGTACAATATGTATTACTATATATATATACTATTTTTTTAATAAAGATAAAACGCTGGCTTTGAGGCGGCACATTTCATGCACAGATTAGCATTCAGCGCTCGACACATCTGCTGGCTAAGTGCAGCTCTCCCAACTTGTCATCAAACAAGATTCTCCGTTGAAGGTTAGAAATTAAGCCGTCACAATAAAATGCCCGCACGTCTTTTTTCCCTCAGAAAAACATTTTTGATTCTGAAGGTTGATCAAACCACAGTCGGGGGAAAAACAACGATTTGTATCCCACCATGCTAAGTCATGACACTCTAACAGCTCGTGGGCGTTGCTCCTCAATGAGGATGAAATCCTGATGAATCGCAAATGATAGGGCCGGTGTGTGTGTGTGTGTGTGTGTGTGTGTGTGTGTTGTGATGGAAGAATCTATTGAGCTGCTGGAAGAAGGTTCAGGAAACCCAGGAAGTTTGATGATCTTGACGCGTACAGGAGACGACATAAAGGGCCAATTTTTACAACGTCCCCCGAGGGCCAATCTAAATGACAGAACACATGTCACCCTCTAATGCAACGGCTGGAATGTCCCGTCTCTTTGTCTGATGGAAGTAATGATGATGATGATGATGATGATGATGATGATGATGATGATGATGGTTTTCCAGGTTTGGGTCAGTCGGCATTAAGTGGAACCGATTCTGTGTAAAGGGTCAGTTCTGAAATGAACTGTGAGTCATGTGCGACCGCTGCTCTCATCCGCCCTTTCCTCACCGGCTCCATCACGCTGCTCCACCCTGCAGCCCATCATCTACATCCTCACGTGTCTCCTGTCTCAAACTGAAGGACGCGTCAGGAGCTTGCTGCCTGAGAGGCATCTTCTGTAGAAGAAGTAGATGTTACAAACCCAAACAACAGTTGCCTCGGCAGTTTTGCGATTCATGCGACTTTGTTGCAGTTTGCCTTGTGATATATATTTGAATCCGTCTCTCCAGAGCAGCAGACAGCCCGGCACCGACATCAGCCCCTCCCAGTCTGACGGACCCTTCCTGAAGGGAACTGCTGCCGGTCCGTGCGCAGGCTTTTCCAAAAGGTTTCAGTGCTCCGAGCGTGGGGCCATCACGGTGACACTCTGAAGTCCAGCGGACGCGGCCATCTGTCGCCATCGGTCCGCTGCTCTCTCCTAGGTCTCACTCGGCGTGGCGCTGAATATCAAACCAATGCCACGCCGCCTGCAGGAGGAAACCACTGAGCCATAGTACGCGCTGGCACACGCTGAGACAAACAGGTGTGTGTGAAATCAAACACACGAACACACACAGTGTGAAATCAAACACACACACACACACACACACACACACACACACACACACACACACTTACTAACACAATATTAAGCCATGAGGTCATTTAGAGGAAAACAAAGACACAGACGAGGTCTGTTCTGGGACAGTTCCCGGAGATGAGATCACAGTCAGAAAGCAGAATGTGAAGGACCACGCCGTGGTTTTTTGTATATTTACCCCCGTTTAATCCACAAGCAAATCACATTTAGGATACATTAGCTCTGACCCTTCTTCTTGCCGTATCCGCTGTTTCTGCTTCTTCATGAAGATTTATTGTCACGGGACAAAGCATGGGAGGTCGTGGAAGCTTTGCTTTTTTTTAAACCTGACACTAATGGCGTCTTTTGGAAAATGGATATTGTAAGTGTATGTCAGTGGCATAACATCAGGCGGCACTTGACCCGTTGTTCATCCATTAGACGACACCTGAGTGGAAGCACTTGCACTGTTATCATGTTCTTTCTTCACTTCATATTCCTTCTACTTGTATACTTCTTTCAGTTCTTTTTATTCCTGATGTATTCTTATATTTCGTAAGGTGCGTTGTGTGCCTGATACCTTGCTGCTGTAATACAGGGATTTCCCAGTTTGGGATCAATAAAGTTTAATTGAGCGTTAGCAGCTCCGACACAAACGCCGTCAGCTGGTTTTACAAGCAACAGGAGCCATGAAGCCGAGTGAGCTTTACTCTACAGGACTATTGATTTGGTTTGACTTGGTTTTGTATCTAACCCTAACGTCTCTTTCAACCCAGATTCTTCCAGCGCTGAATTAATGGAGACGGAACAAGAGAGGCGGGGAATAATAATGAAAGAATAAAATATAACACGTCAGAGCCGAAAGCTTCGGCCTCCAGTGATCTGTCTCTTAAAAAACGCAAACAGAAAACGGGGGGAAAGATAAATCACAGCTATTGATTTCTTGCATCACCACAATTAGTTGGTATGAAGATGAATATTTCCTATTGACGCATTTTAAAAGAGTTCTAAATTGCCTGGAAGGTTGAGCCAAAGTTAACTGTCAGGATCGGTTTCTGAAATTGCCTTTTCAGCCAAACCACTTTATGGAATCGATGGCCTGAATAAGAAGCAATTACTTGACCTTGCAGTTCTTCTGTGCCGCTGCAGCATCACTGCTCCACGTGAGCACGGCTGTCGAGCAGCGGTACAGAATACATCCATTATAATATTTATGGGGGGGGTTATGTTGTTTTGTGGGAGTTCTGTTAGGAAATAATAAAACATACTTTTTAAATAAATATATATATTTTTAAATAAGTCCTCCATCTCCAACTATGTGGTCAAAACAACCAAATCAACCTAAAGAAGATCCTTCGAAGTTTCGCCAGGAATTCTTTTTCGCCTCAGAGCATCGGGGGGTTTCATTGGCTTGACCACCATGTGATGGATGATGATGGTGATGATGGTGATGATATGGACAGAACCGGCCCGAAGCAGAACTCGATCCGTGTCAAGACAAAAAGACCCTGTACCTAAGTCCAGCTCTGTACCGGACCTTTATTACTTGGGATGCATGTGAGGTCGTTTTATAACATGATTTCATAATCAAATCTATAATTTGTAATTTGGTTGTTCGCATGGTCTCCGGCCGTCAACTAACTCCTGGTCGACTGGAGGCGTTTTAGGGTCAGTTTATGTTTGTCAGAATTAATGAATCAGTACTTTAAATAACAGGAACTAATTCAGAATAAATCCTCCTTGATCCAATTATCAACTATCAATTATATTCACCTAATAACTATATGCTAAATGCCCGATACCGCCGACTAGTAGAGGTTGTAGAGTTCAGCAGATTGATTAGAGACTATGAAGGAGCGATTAGGACGCTCTGCAGCACATCCTGCTTCTGCCTCCGAACATCCCTGTGTCTTTGTGCATTAATATTCTGAAGCTGTAGCCTGAACAGAGGAGGGAGGAGGAAACCAAGCCCTCGGGTTAGTTTTCTAATCACTGCAACAAAGACAGAAGGGGCCAGGGAGCCTAAAGGAAGGCCGGTCTGGGAGGTCTGAGAGTGTGTGTGTGTGTGTGTGTGTGTGTGTGTGTGTGTGTGTGTGTGTGTGTGTGCGTGTGTGTGTGTGTGTGTGTGTGCGTGTTGTGAATGATTCACTGTGAACACTCAGTGTTCCTGGGCCTAAGGCAAACACAGGTACAGGTCCCCTGCACTTCTTCTCTCCAACTATTCGTCTTAACAATCGTTCATCAAATAACATATCACATCTTGTCGCCGATCGGCTGAACTGATCTGCAGAAAAGGTTTCTGTGATCGATCTCGTGTTACATCTCTAACAACTCGGGGTAACTCAGGTAGAGACGTCGAATCGCTTTGACTTTGAATTTTATTAACATTTGTGCTCACAGTTCATAAGCAGATAATACACAGATACATAAAGCATGAGAGGGGCAATGTACCTGCTGTATATACAGTAACCCAATCAGTCAATCATGTGAACTGTCGGGCGAAAACAATAACCCCACAGGCTGATTAGAAATATATGTATGATAGTAATTACGGTCTATTATTATTGTACATTATAAAAATCTCCAACTAGAACCTTCTCCCCCGCCCCCGTCTTCCCAGGCTCCTTCTTTTGACACCATCAACATGGGGATAAGCAGAAGTGTTGAGTTGCCATCAGAAGTATAAGTGCTGAAAATACTTCTGATGTGTAGTTTCTCTGACCACTCAAATAATAAATGAATGAATGTGACATCTGTCATGGAAGCTGTTCTGAGAACATCTGTTGTCAGCCACCAAACTCGTTCCCTGGAACTGTCCCCAAAGACAAGCAGTAGCCGAGACATAGTCTCAACTGTAGAGCGAGCTGTATGGAGCTGCGTGTTAATGAAATAAACACCTCGATGAGTCAACCGTTGTTATTATATTTGTGTATATGTTGACATGAATAATGTTTTTGAATTGTGAGTGAAGATTCTCTAGATTCCTCTTCCCCCTGTGAGTCTGTGGACGTGTCGGGGGAGGCAGGTGTTTGTTGGAGACAGAAAAAGATGAAAAACTTTGAAAGCTTGTATATTTTTTGAGTGGAGCAGCCGGACAGAACCTTTACAGGAGAGGGTCCCCGTCCCCCGACTCCCCAGAGAGCGTGTGCCGGCGGGACGAGAGCAACGTGGCGACGGGAGGAGACTCATCTGCGGTGAAGATGGTTTTTCATCAGCAGATCTGAAGAGCGATGGATGACGCTGACGATGCAGCGCCACGTCACCACCTTACGCTTCAGAGCTCATTGACATTCGGTTGTTGGGAACGAGCTACAAACTCTTGGTCCCATCACTTTTCCACAACCTCCTTCAGAAGAAATCATCTGGGTCGAGTCAAACCGAGCAGCTCCGGTCCTGCAGGTCAACTCCCGCTTGGCCGGACCACTTACTTTGTGCCCCCCAGCCTCTCCGTCCTCCTGTGTTCCTGCCTCTCCTTCTCCCGCGTCTATCAAAAGTAAAAGCAAAAATGCCAACAAGACGTATACTTAAAACACCAGACAGACAAAGGCGATGGATCACGAAGTCCAGAGGAAAGACCTGAGGGATGAGTGACAGCAGTGGGACGCAGGGATGATGGACATCGTCTGTCCCCTTCCACCAGAGGTGACGGAGTGTCAGCTGTGTGTAATCCTTTCTCCAGTTCGCTTGATACATTTATGTTTTGGCATTTTTGTCAAAGTGTTTTTTTGTTGTTGCTCTTATTCATGCTTCCTCCTCAAACTTCTCTCAACAACCAAATGACGCGGCGAAAAATACCCGAGGCTCACGTAAACCTGACACCAGCATGTCGGCCTTTTCTCTACATTTCTTCAATAGGAGGATGTACAGATACAGATTTATCAACACGGGCGTCCTGCTGCCTTCAGGTGTCTTCCGGGATTAACGGATCTAAAGTAGAAGCTTCTCATACGGAACAAAGCGCCTCAGAACAACAGATACTGTCAGAATCAACAACTCTGATCCATAGATAAATGCAGTAGACTCGTCTGCTGGCGTTCCTGCTGTAAGAACATTAAACCTGACGAGGTCGAGAAGTGTTACAGGATTCTACACAAATACGATGCAAACTGTCTAACTTGTTGTGACACTGGACATGAAAACCAACGATGAACAAGAGAATCACAGGAGGAAGACTACAGCTTGTGTCTGGTGCTGCACGGTGGTGTCGTGGTCAGCACTGTGTGTGAGTGTAATAGAATAGTGTTGTTGGCGTAATGATAAAGAAACATGTGGTACAGTTCCACCAGACCACAGTGAGAACACTGAGCTAGCTTTATCTTCACCTGCTAACTCACTATGACGTAAAGCACGTCGCGAGTGTCCTTAAACTGTACACAAACTAATTTAGCAGCAACAAACTATACTACATCTTGATATAATATATTTCAACGTTGAGACCAATGTTGGTTTGAAACACATCAGAAACATCAGAGGCACCAACAGTAGTGGTGTGAAACGTCATCCCCTGCTGCTGTTGGATGTGAAATGCATGCTGGGAGACACATTCATCTCCCAGAGAATCCTTGATAGAACAGGCAGAACATTTGTTTCGGCCACATTTGGATCAAACTTGACTAAACGTGGAGTCCTGACAGACGACAGATGACATGTCACACTTCACGAGAGCACGAGCCTCAACAGAGATCCAACGTGGTTCTGCTCCTGACGTCGTGTTTCATTGCTTGTCTTCTACAAATCCATCCAAGCAATTTATTTTTAAAGCATATGCACTTTAGCACTTGGAGGATGAAAAATATGATGGAATTGTGGCATTTACGTTTGTTTCGTGTACTAACAGAGGACGGTGAGTGAACAGCAGTGAAGTTCCGCGGCTGTTCACAACAACGCGATATGTGTTTTACCGTCTGTACTGTTGTTTGGACAAGAGACGAGACGACCGAAGGTTAGAGATGTGTATACTCCATCTGGAATAATGCTCCGGTTTCCTGTGTGGAAGCAGCACAACGTTACTCACTGTCGGTTCAACAGGCAGGCGGAAAAACATATGGGAAATAATAGCAAAAAGATATGACTCACAAACCAAAGAAGTGCAGTCAGAGGAGCGGGGGATGAGATACAGGACGAGAGAGATGAAAAGCAGGAAGTGGCGTCGCAGCGGCTCGGAGAGTGCCTTTTAATCAGCAGAGAGCCGCTGCTGAATGGGATAAAATGTTATCTGGGAGCGGGGAAAGTGGAGGTGGAATTTATGGTACATTATGTTCACACTATAAACAAGTGCTCCGCGACTTTAAGCTCACAGAAGTCATTCATCACGCCGCGCTCAAAGAGCCCCGGCCCTTTTCTTTGCACACAGGCTGGAAACGTGCCCAGAACAATTCGCTGGCTTCAAATGCGACGAGCGCCACGACGAGTTACGAGGCAGAGAAAAGCTTTTCTCATTGTTCCAGAAGAAATTCATTGAATTTGTTTCCCCTCTTTTTATCTGTAATAAACATTTTGTATTATTTTTGTCGGAGTGGCGATGTGTCCACACACACAGGAGAGATCTTGAGTCAAACAACAAAGTCAAATAATTCAAAACAGGTTTGGTGCAAAGGTGCAGTTTGGGGCCGAAACCCAACTTGTTCAAGAGGATGTGTCAGGAGTGAATAAATAACTGACTGATTCATGAAAACGGTGCTACATGATGAACACTTCAGCAAATGAAGGACATGAGCCTGGAAAGGACGTCGCCACTTCAACGGAAAGCACAAAAAATGCACATTTTCAAGCTAATGGCCCATTAGAATCAAAATGAAATGGTCCCGAGGGATGTGTGTGATGAAATGTCAGTCAGGATGCTCATGCACACTAATGGCGTCTCATTTTAGCCAGTGTTAGATCACAGCATGTAGTTAAAGCCCCAGTGTAATTTTTTGCAATTTTCTGGCGCCATCTGGTGGTAAAGTTACAAACCGCAACCAACTGAGCGACCGACAGGGGACACTTTATGGTGGCGCAGCGTTGATTTCATCTCCGGTTCCCGTCAGCGTCTGAAAATTCAACGTGAACGCGACGTATTCTGGAACGTTTAGTTCAACAACCGTATTCAACACGACGTAGAAACATGGAGACTCACACGGAGGTCGGTCGACCTCATGGAACTAGATTTAACTCTTATATGAACAGAGTCCCGCAGGGAGGTGACAGGAAATGAGGGTGGAGAGCCTCGTCCTTCTAACCAACCAGGGAAGGCCAGAGTCAAGGGCGGGCGCTCAGGGCTGTCGCTCAATTTATGAACGTTGCTTCTAATGGGACGAACTCAAGGCTTCAAACTCTTATTAAAACACGGCGCTGTGGCTGATTCACAGGCTGCAAGGATGCAGACGAGGGGACGGGGGCCAGTGGGACGAAGGTTGTGGCAGGGCTGTGCGTTAGCTTTCACGCCTCGTGTGCTAACACGCTATCTTGATTTCCTGATCCTGCAAAACTGTGGCTTTAAAAATGAGTAAGACTTAAAGAAAACCTGAGCAAACATGTGCAGTCACTATCACATTTAGGAAATAAATTGCTAAACTGTCCTCCATCTCTGCACTGACAAAACCCTTATCTCCCCGCTGCCTGCCGCTGGAGCTTTATTAACTTCTGCGACGCTCACTCATCCTCCTGATGTTTCTCTCCTTCTTCTGTGTCCAGGATGTTGCTGTTTTTTTGATTTCCTCTTTGCAGAAGTCAAGGTCGCCCCCCGACCCCCCCTCTCCGTGTGCGAGCCATGTGATACAGAAAGGCCCAGCAGTAAATGGTGCCGCGGCAGCAACAAGATAAGGTGATAGGAGGTTTAGCGGGGAGCATGTTCAACATTACAGATGGGGCCGTATGCGTGGTCCTGCACAGGGGTCCCACCATTCACAGGCTTCTATCTCTATTTCACCTTGAAGACTGCAGCAGCTGTGCGTTCGCTCCTTTGACAGATGGAGAAAATCTAATACCCCCCGGCCAACACACACACACACACACACACACACACACACACACACACACACACACACACAGGAACCTTCATTTCCAACATTGGGTCTAGTTGATGGTTGGTTGGACAACGCTGCGTTCAAAGACCAGGATCCCCTCAGAACAAATGGTTCATATTCCTGTGTTGGGCAGAAAAATCTGACCCCAGTCATTAAGTCTCATGTTTAAAAAGTGCGGTGGATATCTAGAAAGATCTGGAGGACGACATCACAGAATCTTCAGTTCAGAGGACATGACTGAAGAAAGACTCTGCCTCCATCTCTTGGTCTTTCCCTGCTGGTTCTAAATGTGTAAAACAGATTCATGGATTTAAGAGGAATTTTTCCACAGACTTTCTGTTCCCAAACTGAAAATTAAAAAAACAATCCAGTCAGAAGTAAACGCATGTTCATACAGGAAGCAGCCCCCCCCCCCCCCCCCCCACACACACACACACACGCAAACACAATTGTGTTGAGAGGAGATGCTCTGCGTCTTCGCTCCGTTAGGGTTTCTTATCATTATGTTTCATTTTATATTTCGTAATCCATGCACTGCCCCCCCGAGCCAAACGCTAACACCATCTCCCACTCCGATGGTTCTTCTAAGCTGGAGAATCCAGCTGAGCTCTTGTGCGCTGGTCCAAGTACAAGCAGAGCGTCTCCCCCCACTGCGCTTACGTCACAACAGTCTCACTCATATACAACTACACTAGAACATAGATTCTCTCTGTATCTCCTCCTCACCGGCTGGATTAGGATTAAGAGGCAACGTACGTAGTTTTTGAATAAATGAAGCACTGCATTTATCGAGGGGACAGGAGCATGCTGAAGCACATCACGACTGGAACACTGAAGTCCACCCTGTGGACGTGTCATTCAGAGGATTTGTGGCAACATCTACCGCCAGAAACGAGCGACTGAGACCATGAAGAGTCCTTCTCTCATAGACTTCTCTAGAAACTGACTGGAGTCGCCCCCTGCTGGTCACTCAACAGAATACAGGTTTCAAGCACTGCTGCATTGTCTTCACTTTGCAGCCCCGGAGTCTGATTTCACACATCATCTATGGATCCCAGTGAGAAAAAAACTATTTTTATATTAATGATATAAAATGGTATCCTGGGTGTCTTTCCTAATATCCAGTTGACTGAATGACTTGGTGGAGTAATACCATATTCATTTTCCGGTCTGTGTCGATGGAGCAGTATGCGGCAGACACGCCCCCACACTGAACGCCGCAGCACAATAAAAACATGGCAGGATGCGTTCCCCCCTGACCCATCTCGAGGGCGTGGGCCTAATAAAAGAGATAGAAGTGGCCTGTCAACCCCATGTGGAGATGCCTGCGCTGGCTGTTGTGATTCTTATTTTCATCCGCAGTCAAGAAATGAAAAGCTACTGTTTGATTGTTCTGAGGGCGAAAGGCAACGAGAGATTCCTCATTGACTGGAAATTAAAGTCCAGGCCTGCAGGGGGCGTCAGGTGGGTACAGTAGATGGTGGCTTTTATTGCTTCTGTCTTTTCATTACCGCAGCGATAGGTGTTGTGAGATCTGTGCTTCTGTTTTGGTGTTGGCGGTAACTTGGGGACAGCAAGATTTTTATGAATATGCTGCTTATAATGTGTGACTTAATGCATCTGTGAACGTTCGTCAAACAACACACAACTGGTCGGAATAAGACTTTTTCTTTTCTTACCAACTTGGAGAGCGGAGGAGAACGTGGACGACTTTTCAACGTTACGTTGCCGTGGCGACGTCCTCCGGTTTAAAGGTGAGGTTCGTGTTGTCGTTGTTGTTTTTTGGCGCCGTTGCTTCCTGCGAGTGGGGCGGGCCACGGGGTCCGTGGACCCGGTTACTACGGGAGTTGTCGAGGTCTGTCAACCGCGGGGAGCTGTTCACATGGCGTCTGAGAAACCAGGGTGTCGCCTCTACCTGAATATGATCGGGTTTTTAAACTGCATGTAAACTCAGAACATGTCCTTCTCCCAGCTCCGCCCGGGGCCTTGCCACAACAGTGCTAGTGCTTTTTAAACGTGTGAAGTTATCCACTCATTCCGCCTATTAAAAGTCTTTCAGAGCAGTCAATTAGCCCCTTTCAGAGCTCGCTCGCTCTCTCTCACATTATTATTCACTACAGCTATAAACCGTGTGTGCCCACTTCTGCTCCGGGGGAGATGTACTTTCCTTTGACGGCAGGAGAGAAAATGCCCCCCCCCCCCTCCGATCTATAGAACACAGAAAGTGAAGATCCGAATGCCCCTCCCCTCTCTCTCAGCCACTTTATTTCCTATAATAAACACGACCATTACTGCTGCTCCCACTGCTGCTATCAGGCCAAAGTGCTGCATACGCCCGGCCAATTAATCAGAGAGCTTCACAGGCTTTCACATCCAGACGAGCGAGAGGGGCCGTCTGGATGTGAAAGCTTTGAAATGAATGAATGAAGCAGAGAGAGAGAGAGAGAGAGAGCGACTCCCGTCTTCTCTCAGTGAACAGGAAGTGTCTGAATCAAACAGGAACAGTTCAATACAGTGGCCGACCGCACTGTGCGGCGTGTGGAGGCTCGTGCCAACACAACATGTCTCTCTGAGTTCATCTTCATCGCGCTGAATAGCTCTTTTGTTCTCATGCAGTTTTTCTAATTTTTCTCAATATTTCACCTGTAAATGAAAACAACACAACTGCGTTCATCATATGTGGTTTGAACGTGTCCGCACCTAGTAAGAAGTTTCTGACTTGTTCTCATTTTGAGAGCATTGTTTTCTTCTTTTAATATTCAGCTGTTCCTCCAAACCCCTCCCTCATGACCCCTGCTCCGATAACTCCAGACTAATTGCGACCTCGGATTTCTTCTCTCGCTCTGTCAATCTCCCCCAACCAATAGCACGTCAGGTATGAAGTCATAACGTTGCTAACTAGTCCAGCGACTGACTGACGTGAAGTTCGCGTCTAGTCACGTCTTTGCATTGACTTTGTATTTGATCAACTGCCGCGAATGATTCACGTCGGTGACGGTGTGAACGCTCCTTTACAGATGTTTCTGTGTAACCAGGTCCACTCACCAGCTCAAAGAAGTGATTCATCTCAATGGTGGTATCACTTTCATCAAATTGAATTGGTAAAATCATAATTTGTGGCATGAGAATATCCTACGAGGGAACAGTCGAACAACTGTTTTTTAAAGTATGTTTCTCTATTGTTGGAATAGGAAAAGTAACGACAACCAGGTAACTAGTCAACACTGAAGAAAACAAAAGTAGCTTCTGTGAGTTATGACATTATGAAAAAAAATTAGAGATGTTAAATACAGAAAGAGTCTGTCGCTGATGAACATTATGAAATCCTCTGATTGTCACAAATATAATTCCAGCTCATGATGATGAAGACGTTAACCTCACCCTGTTGGTTTCAGAAATATTCACAAATATTGTTTTAAACATTAATTATGTTACATGAATGTATATATACACACACACACCTATATTGTTGCCTTTCTTTCCACCTGACAGCTAATCAGGTTGCTCAGTTCCCTGAGGACGTGTCGACCGGTGACTCGATCGTCACTCAGGATTAATTCATGAGGCGGAGACACGTGGCGCTCTGAGTCAGGACGGCTGACCACACGCCGACCACGCTCTCGCCAAAGATGTGACAACCACGCAGGTTCCGTTCGGAGGAGAGTTCACGTGAGGGGAAGGAGTGAAACTGGAGCACAGCACGGGAGTGCAGTTCGAACAGGAACGAAACAAATCTACATGGAGTGAGAGAGAGGTGAGAGACCAGGCTCTCGACTCCAGATGACCACGTCCACGTCGTCGCAGGTCAAACATGACACCACCAGGAAGGCCCAACGAAAGACTTGACCTGTGTATCCAACAAACTATTATTTAGGAGTCAATACAGAAGAAGTCATATAACAATGTATCTTTTTATCATTGGTAGTGGTAGAATATCCTCTCCTGTCTGTAGGCTGCTGTTACTACTACAGCTGCAACAGTGAATCAGTTAGTAATCAACTGCTAAATAAATCACCAACTACCTTGATAATCGATTCAAGTAGTTTAGTTCTCTGGCTTCAGCTTCTTAAATGTAAATATAAATGTGAATATGTTCTGGTTTCTTCGCTCCTCTGTGACAGTGAACTGAAGATCTTTGGTGTGAGGACAAAACAAAACATCACGTTGAGAGTTTTAGGAAACACGATCGACGTCTTTCACCATTTTATGAACCAAACAACTAATCGATCAATCAAGAAAATAATCAACAGATTAATCTTAGAAAATAATCATTAGTTGCATCTGTAGTTATTCATGTCTTTGGCCACGTGCTGATCGTGGCGATGCTGCCTCCGGTGCCACGTCGTCAGATGTGATATAATTGTTCAGGGCGACTATTAAAATATCAGTTGATGATGATGGAGTCAAAAAAAATCGGTCCATTTGTCTCGTAATGATTTTAACGATGACTTGAGGAAAAGTGACGAATAGCCATCGACACTGATCAGTTCACTTTTAATGTCGTGGATGAAAAGACATTATTGAAATGACCAGTGTGATGGGCATGTGTTTCGGTCCTGCCTCCATGCGGTGTCCATCTGCCGTGAGTGTGTGTGTGTGTGTGTGTGTGTGTGTGTGTGTGTGTGTGTGATACTGAACGAGGGAGCGGTCGATGAGCCTGCTGTCCAGACCGAAAGGCCAACGATCCCCTCAGCTGGTGGACGTCCTAATGGTGGGATGGAGTTGTCATTAGTCATTGTCCCGGCCGCCGCCCCCCCCTCTCAATTGTGTCCCATCTCCCCGACCAATCATAGACCCATTAGTCTCCATCTCTTCTCTTTATGGCTGAGGCACCGCTCGGTCCAATCAGCTCCCGCTCTCATTCTCTTCACATCGGTTTGAGCAGCAGAATCAACCGAGCTGGCAGCGCTCCAGCTAGACACTTCCCCATCACTTACTGAGCCCGAACAATGATACTCACACACACACACACACACACACACACTCACACACACACACACGCACACACACACACACACACACTCACACACACACACACGCACACACACACACACACACAAACAAGCACACAAACACACACACTCTCTCACTCTCACATTCTCTCACACCCACACACACACACACACAAACAAGCACACAAACACACACACTCTCTCACTCTCACACTCTCTCACACCCACACACACACACTCACTAACACACACTCACTCACACACACACACACACACACACACACACTCACACACTCACTCACACACTCACACACACACACTTTTATGAAAAATTCTTGATACATTACAGTCTGTTATAATCGTGTGAATAATTTAAAGCTGCAACAGTTAATCGATTAGTAGTCGACTACTAAATTGATAATCGATTAATCGGTTCAAGAAGTTTTTATGGAAAAAATAAGTCCAAAAATCTCTGATTTCAGCTTCTTGAATGTTTCCTCCTTTTAAACCTTCTGGTTTCTTCGCTCCTCTGTGACAGTGAACTGAAGATCTTTGGTTTGTGAACAAAACAAAACATCATGTTGAGGTTTTGGAAACACAATCAACATTTGACACTATTTTATGAACCAAACAACTGATCGAGAACGTAATCGACAGATTCATCGATTCTAAAAGTACCGTGAGCTGCAGCCCTTGTGGAATCACCATCGCCTCGTCTCCTCTCTGGTTCGTCTGTTGCTCAAACAGACGTCACGTGATTCGTCTGCGTCCGTTGGTAACGCCGAGAGGTCCCAGACTTAATACGTAGTCTGAGTATTAGTCTGAGGCCAGGACGTAACAGGGAGCCAATGAGGAGAGAGCATTGCATTAGAAGCGGTGAGGAGGGCGATGGTGCTGCACCACAGTGAAGTTGCAGCTAGAAAACCAAAACTAAGAGCTGAATGATGCTAAAACGGAGCCGCATGTCCGTTACTGAGAGCAACTCCGGGCCTGTTACACATCATACTCGTCACACAAGGCGTGTGATTTCATTGGACTGCGTCTACATAGCGCTTTTCTAGCCGTAGCGACCGCTCAAAGAGCTTTTCACTACGAGTCCAACAAAGTTTAGTCTGCAGAGACTCTCTGACCTTACAAATTCAGAAAGCGTCACCTTCCCAAATGAACGAGACAAAGACTTTATTTCCGTGCGTTATTATTTAAATGCTAGATTCCTTGTGCCGTGATTTGTGTGGCTCTTTATATCTGCCCTTGAAGTTTATCAAAAACCTTTTGAGACATTTCTGCGTGTCGGTTCACAACCACATTTGCATAACTTAAAAGCCACTTCTGTCCCGACAGAATGTTTTCTTTGTCATAACTTAATTCCTCACGTCTGACACAAACGCCCAAGACGAAATGAGAAATGGATCTCAAATTGAAACTGTATTTTTCATTATGCCCTCGTATACTCGGCGCAGATGGAGAGAGGTTACAGGAGTAAATGTCACTTATTGTTTCCACTGCGTTCCCCTTCTTTCCCTCCAACACTCTTCATTATGGCTTTATTTGTTGGGGAGATGCAATCGCTGCGTTCCCAGCTCGTGTCCTCGGCCTATGGAAAGGCTTCTCTGGGGGGACACTCCGCCAGCCGCTCACAATAAATGAGATGTGGCACGGCAATCTGTGGTAAGAGGCTCGGGTCATAATAAGTGCCCTCATACATAAATTACCTAGTTAATGCACAGCTAATCATCCAGACAGACGCAGGGCAGCGCCCGCTGCTGATTTGTGTATGTGCAGTTATATTTGCGTGAAATAGGATTGACACCAGCGATCAGACTGTGTTGATGTTGTAGGTCTGCGTGCGTCTCCCATAATGCAACGCTGCAAAACTACTTCTGTACAGGTTTGACTACAGAGACAGACACTGTAGAGTCTCCACTGACCTAATGTCATCGGACTGTGAGGGGAAGCCGGAGAACTCGGGCAAACTCCACACATGAAGGTCGTGGATATACTGCAGCCATCAGGTTCAAACCTAGAGGCTCCGCGCTGGGAGGTGAACCACTGCACCACCATGCCCTCAATTGTAAAATCTGCATTCTCATAAAAACTGTTAAGTGAAGGTGAACTATGAAACATAATGTACTACACTCTCCCTCACTTGTGACCAGCTTCCGGGGAAACCAGCTTGGAAATAAAAAACAGATCTTTAAATAAGATAGAGCAAGAAGGAAGGTGACCACGACCAACATGGCAGAGTTAATGTAAAAGCCACCAGTTGAGGGTCATTATTATTATAATTACTGAGTACAAAGTAAAGAGCACTAGAGGAGACATGAAGGCACGACACGTCTGCCAACAGCTCCTGGAAAGTTTGGAGTGACAGATTTCCAGAGTTCTGGTCATTATTTTATATATGTCATATTTATTTCTGTCTTCTGCTGCGATCTGGGATCAGCGTTCAACACAAAATAAATCTGACAAGGAAAAGAAATCATGACATGAACTATTCAGCTTAAACTCTATAAATCAAGACAGTTCTTTGTATTATTCATAAAGTTATCTCACCAACACTGATATTTTGTTATTTGGATTTTAATATGACGAGTCCAAGAAACATTTAGACCGTCAGCCACGTTCACACGTCTTAGTTCTCATGACGCAGCGACAGAAGCACCACGACGCTGCGGAGCCGCAGGTGTTGTTCACACGTCGGCGAGGGAAAGCAGAAGTGAAAAATGTCTCTGTCGTAACATCCTACATATTAATATTCGCTCGTCCTCCTGTCATAATGCCAACACTCGCGCCACATTTGAAAAAATAACACAGAGAATCAATCCGCTGGGACGTAATCCACAGTATCTCACCCACTTTGATGTCGTGTGATACCTGATTCTTTTACTACTGTCAAATTTACACACCTGGATTTATATATATATATACATATATATATATATATGTATATATATATAAGTCAAGGCTTAACTTGTCTAAATTTAAACCAAACTCCCCGCGGAGTCCAGCTGTGCAGCAAACACGTCGCTTCCTCTTTCATCGCAAATCGAGAGAGAGTGAAAACGTCTTTTACCCCACGGACGAAATAACAAGTGGGCCGCCTCCGTCCTCCGCAGACGAGACGGACACAAGTCGCGAGCGGAGAGCACAGGGCTGTTTCTCTGTTCCTCACATCTCCAACGACCAGGTTAGTGGTGGGAGGATGCGGGCCTTCTGTATCGGTCTTCGTCAGGCTTCCACAACACGAAGAGGCTTTCCATGCGTTTCTTTCCACAGATAACCTCGGAGCAAAGACATGCAGGTCCCCTTTTATCTGGCGTTGCTGCTGTCGCCCGTCCTGACCTCGTCCCTGAAAACCCTGGACTCGGACCAGGAGCTGCAGGACAGCGGGTTCGGTCGGCCGCCGCCTCGCCACGGCCTGAAGCTGCTGGCGTGGTACGTCCAGCGCTGCCTGGACAACAACATGGCGTCTCTGTGCGACCCCACGCGGGGCGAGTTCGGCTTCCACGTGTTCCTGAACCGAGGGCCCAGTCGCCTGCTCCCGCTGATACGGGACAAGCGTCAGTACGGGTACCACACCGTCGGGAACCTCCACGCCCGTCACGCCGAGGACCTGCCGTACGAGGTCAAGAGGTATTACAACCGCAGCGACCCCCAGAGCAACATGGACAGAGTCCTGGTGCGATACAACAACAACAACAGACACATCGAACAGATCTACGCCTCTGCACATTATAATGCGACAGGGACGTTCATAATTGGCCCCGATCTCGTCGCCTCGCTTCGACGGCCGACGGCCTTCGTCTACGCAGAGATGTGGTGAAGTTCTGATGCAAAAATCTCTCTGTGACAACTTTGATATTCTTCACTCCTGATGGAATTTCAAACTAATCTTTAAAAAACAATCTTCAATAACACATGTGGCTGCCGCTTCTTCTTTTCAGTCATCTCCTGTGACGAGCTTATTATGAGGCTTTTGTTGAGATTTGTTGTTTTTATAATATCACTATGTTTTGTTAATATCTTAGTAAGAACTTTATTCCCCTGTAGATACAGACGTTGACCAAATTTGAATTTGTATTTGAGTGTGAGTGAAGCGGTTCAGCCCATTGAGGTGGGGTTAAATATAGTGTGATACAGAAACCACAAGGATTCATTATCATAATAATTCATAAAAGTATTTTAATGACATGTACTGAGAAGCGCTATATAAATACAGTCCATTCCTTTGGACCATTGCAAAATGAATGTGAAGTCTTTTTAATGGATAAAAAACTGATGTCTAAAATCATTGTTTGCCTATATTGTCTTTAAGGCAGAATAAGTCTATTGGGAGCACATTGTAAGAGTACAGTAAATAAACACAAACAAACAAACCCTGGGTTTCTGAAAGTTCCACAGAGCTTTGAACGTGTGAACGCTGCAGTCGCTCACCGTGTTGACTCGTGACTTGTGAAACACCTTCACGGCCAAAAGGCACCAACTCTCAATGTCACCATGACAAAGCACCCGCACGCCTGCCGTCCTCCAAACCCGCAGAGGGGCCTCGTTCATCTTCTGCCAGAGGAGACGGCTTGGAATCGCTGTTTGCTCACAGGTTGAATTCACATTTGATTTGAAACTCCCACTGAAAGAATTACTGGGCTCGTGAAGGGAACCCACCAACACGGAGGAGCAATCTCAGTGGGGTAAGAGAGATTCATGGGATCCTTTTCTCTGTGCGGCAATCTGTGGAGCATTTAGGAGCCAGAGGTGCCTAGAACATCCTACAGAATCTCCTCCGCTTACTTTTACTGTTCAAATTCAACTCTCAACACTGAACTATGCTGCACATTAACGATTGAAGTTATAATATTTGACATCTAACGATGAATACCCTGCATAGCTGAACATACCCCATGGGGCAAGGCTAACGTAGCCTGTAGAAGGTGCCCGTCAATGGGATGTGTATATTATAAATCATAAAGGGCACAATCTCAATCTCAATGGTCATTGGTTATCGCTTCAACGCGTCACGCGAATATTTGACATGAAATCTACTCGTGAACGTGTCATCAAATGCTTTGCTCCCGCTCACGTAACGTACAGCTTCTGCATTTGGTGCAGTGCGAGTTCCCAATTTTAGTTTTTGCAGCAAAGTAATTCATCCGTTTAATTGTTTTTTTCCCCACTGGTTTTCAGAATGAATCAACGTTATTCCTGCTCTGGTAATGTCTCAGGTAGAAGTGTGCATCCATTACAGTTAATCTTATAATCCTCAGAAGAAGAAAAAAAAGGAGAGTGAGTCAATGGAACGTTCCCAAAAATGACATATGCAAATGTGTGTGTGTGTGTGTGTGTGTGTGTGTGTGAGGGTATGTCAGCTTGTGACACATGCAAAGCTCCATGAGACGCCCGTGACACGCCATGAAACCAGCCGTATGCAGATAATAGCACTGATTTACACACTGCACCCCCCCCCCCCCCCCCCCCCCCGCCATCCTCCTGGAGCTTTGTTCCTCTTAAATGGCCTTCAATGTAAAATCAGTCTGAAGGCGGCTCTTAGCAGAAAGTGGCTGTGAAGTTTCTCTCTGCCCGTCCGTGCTTAACGGAAGACGGGTTTTCTCTGAGTAGATGGCTGTGTGTGTGTGTGTGTGTGTGTGTGTGTGTGTGTGTGTGTGTGTGTGTGTGTGCGTGTGTGTGTGTGCATGTGTGTTCATGTGTGCATGTGTGTGTGTGTGTGTGTTGGGTGTGTGCATGTGTGTTCATGTGTGTGTGTGTGTGTTGGGTGTGTGCATGTGTGTGTGTGTGTGTTGGATGTGTGCATGTGTGTTCATGTGTGTGTGTGTGTGTTGGGTGTGTGCATGTGTGTTCATGTGTGTGTGTGTGTGTGTTGGGTGTGTGCATGTGTGTGTGTGTGTGTGTGTTGGATGTGTGCATGTGTGTTCATGTGTGTGTGTGTGTGTTGGGTGTGTGCATGTGTGTTCATGTGTGTGTGTGTGTGTTGGGTGTGTGCATGTGTGTGTGTGTGTGTGTGCACGTGTGTTCATGTGTGTGTGTGTGTGTTGGGTGTGTGCATGTGTGTGTGTGTGTGTGCTGGGGGGCTAGAGTCCTAACTCTTTGACAGAATTGTAAAGCGGTGGAATGAACAGATGTCTCCCAGTGATTAATGTTCCCTCGCCTTGCCTCAGAGGAGCGGCGTGCCGATGCATCTCTAACCCTACACACCCACCTCCTCCCCAGAACTCTATAAAAACTAATTTCTTTAACTGGAAGCGTTCTCTGTCTTCTCCGGTTCCACCTCGCCTCTTGTTCCTCTGGTGTTTACTTCTTCGTGTAGGATTTTTCGTGGTCATTCTTTTGTTTGTTCCAGTTTGTGCGTTGGAGCTGATGAATAATCACATGAAGTCTAATTTTTTCTACTTAGCGGAAGGTGTTGAATGGAAATGATTTTGTCCTGTGACGGTGAGGCAGCGTATGGAAGGACTCATTCATAGACAGAAACAAACAGACACAGCTCTCTGCCTCTACTGTATCTGTTCGCCTGGATAACGTTTGTAAGGTGGTGTACGTCTGACCCCTGTTGGCTGAAGTTAGTGGATTTTGTATTTGTTATATTTTCTTTTGCTTCAATGTGCAGATTTAAAAAAGACATCTTTCAGTACTTACGTGTATTAAATGAATTGTATGAAAATGTACTGAGCAGCTTCCTGTCACATCCCAGAGATGATACACGCTCCATTATACAATATCTCTCCTTTGTTATTCTCTTGGCACACGACTATATGAATCACCTAAACACCACCAGACAAATTTGACCTATGAAACGACAGAAGGAATAAAAACGCACAATATTCGCCGCACAACAGTTGCATCTTTTCATTTTCTAAAAACATTCTTCTCAGTTTGTCTTCTCCTGTCTTTGTAACAATTATTTTCTTTCTGATGAGATCACCAAAAGAGCAACAGCGCCCCCTGCTGTAGCTGTGAGGGCGGACACACAGTCTCTGGGGGAAATTGCCCATTAAAATCCAACACTGCATGGTAATGAATACCAGGCCCATGGTAAAGGGCTCGCATTAAATATTTACACTCCAGCTTAATATTTCATGTGGTAATTTTATATTTAAATTGGATTTAATTTTTAATATAAATACAGAGCTAAGTGGGGGTACACTATTCTCAAACATCAATCCATACACATGACATATGACTTTGGGGGGGGGGTGGATGTGACAGCCCTCGGAGCAGGAACACACCAGGACAGACGGACGGGACGTCTCCTGTGGGTTTGTCACTGGAGTTTAGGATTCTGTTCTGGGAGGAGAGTGGGATCCGATCAGTCATTCCACTGGAGGCAGCGTCGTCTCCAGAGCGAGGTGATCCCAGTGCGACGTCGTAAAGATGACACAGTATGTCAGGATGTTGTTCATGATCTATGTAACATATCAGCTCACATTCTGAAAAATGTCCCAGGAAGCCGAGACAGTCAGACCGTCGACCAGCATGCAGGTACGTCGTACTGAAATGGAATTCAGCCGTCATTCACTTGAGCTGCATCTACTGTGACGTTCCGCCTTGAGCCTTTGCTCGCTGCCACTTCCTGCTGTGGAACTTTGGTTCACTGTTTGACTTCCAGCTGATTGTCTCTCTGCGTCCTGCTCTTTGACCACGTAAACTTTACTTTCTACCGTAACCTGGTTGTATGCTTGTACGTAAACACCTTGTTCACCTTAATCTTCACCAGACCCTGTCTGAACACTTGGGGAAGTTTGGAACCATCGGCGGTGTTGGAGAAACAAAGCCAACTTGTTCTGTGTCATGCTTCCAACTAAGTAGCCTGGCGTAGCCAGACTGTAATACTCTAATGGGCACTTGTCCGGGACCGCTCGGTTCATTTCTGATGTCCAAGAGGCGTTACCAACGGACGGAGCAACGAATCATGTGACGTCTGTTGAGCGATGCAAGAATGTGAACAGAGGAGAGCAGATAGGAGACGATGTGATGGTGAAGACGTGGTCACCGGCACCTGAACTGTGTTGGATGATGTGATGGTGAAGACGTGGTCACCGGCACCTGAACTGTGTTGGAAGATGTGATGATGAAGACGTGGTCACCGGCACCTGAACTGTGTTGGATGATGTGATGATGAAGACGTGGTCACCGGCACCTGAACTGTGTTGGAAGATGTGATGATGACATCGCGAGTCGACTCATCGAGGCCAGAAACGTCTGCTCGTTGACCAAATATGGCATCATATCGAAATAAAGGTAAATAAAGGTGATGGACCTTTGTTTGCTGCCCGACACGCCACCAGGCAGGAAGGACAGGAAGGTCAATGATAAGGAAATGATCAAAAGGCTTAACATCTATTGATACAAAATTAGCAGAATAAGACCGAAATCCATCGTCAGTTACTCAGAGCTGAAGTCATTTAACAGTTTTACCTCATATTGCAATAATCAAAAGCTGTATTATTCATTTCATTCAGTCTTTTTCTTTAAAAATTATTAAGACTACATCAAATGTGATGTGAATTACAAAACACCACAAAGAAAGTAGGACCAACTCTGCAGTTCACCGTTTGGATTCATGATGCTTTTGTTCTTTGCTTCTCTGGAGCAGAATCAAGCCACAGCAGGCGTTTTTATTCTATCTGCAGCTACAAGAGCTCAGATGATCCCACTGTACTGTACAGTACACTACCTGCCAAGCACCCAACAGCAGAGGGACAAAGTACGAGCCGGTGAACATCGTGCAGCCAAAGAGTCTCAGACACATGTCAGCGGTTGGTGGAGACAAGAACAGAGCAGAGTGAATATCGGACATACTGTTCATCTGTCAGCTGGAGACAAAACACCTCCCTGAGTGGATGTGTCCGGCTTCTTCTGCCCCCAAAGGAAGGAAAAAAGTCTATTAAATATCATCAAGGATTCATGATGAGAATGTGTGGTCACATGACCAATTTTGATTACAATTTTTTGTTGGCAACGTGAGGCGAATGGTAGCACTTCAAAATCACACCACTCTCCCCTCGGGAAATAAAGCTAATCCCCTTCCCCATATGGCGTTGGCACACATCGATATAAATTACACAGACATTTCATCTACTTCTGATAAAATTCCAAATTGTGATTTCTTGGGTAATACACAAACAAAACGAGACGGAGATCTCCACATTACAGTTACAGCGCAGATTGGCGAGGATTAAATTGAATTTTTTTTTTAATCTGACCTATTTGGAACAGAGCTTCATCTGTTATCTGTGTGGGGCCGCGGAACGGAAACCATGAGTGACAGATTCTTCAACACGACAACAACAAGAGCTGAGAGGGCACGAGGATATCTGAGGGTCTGTCATCCTCTCGTCAGCGGCCATCGGGCGAGATGTCACTTCCAACATTCGGCCCCCGGAGGACGATCTGTCTCCAGACAGCAAAGTGAGGATATAGAGCTTCCCACCACAATCATCTTTCCTCCTTCATTTCTTTGGCTCTCAGCAGACATTATGTGGATTGCTCAAGAGGAAAAGTGATGGAGAGGGGTCCAACAGACTTTGCCCATCAAAGCAAATAGTGCAGACAGAACTGATCCATCACGACAATGAACTTCAACGAGATGAGGTCCAGACAGATTGTTAGTTCTCACACAGAGTGTGTGTGTGTGTGTGTGTGTGTGTGTGTGTGTGTGTGTGTGTGTGTGTGTGTGTGTTTGTGTGTGTGTGTGTGTGTGTGTGTGTGTGTGACACACTTTTCTTTCACCCATTTAACTCTGGTTTATGGCTCATTCATCTTAATTCTGTCCTTCTCCTCAAAGGTCAGGATGTTTTTGCCAATATTCAGTGTTGGTGACAGGAACGAAACAGAGAAGCTCTTTAGCTGAACTACAGCAACACACAATTTCACACCCGTCTCGGCAGTTACAGTAAATATACAGTATATATGTATGTATATGTTATCTGTTCATTATCACTCAAGTGTCATTTCCCATTAATGTACCCACACACATGTTGAGCAGGTGAGGACCTAAAGACCTGAAACACACAACATGTGCCAATATCTGGATCTGAAATAAACATATTCTCTCCACCTGGAAAAGTGAATTTGAAATTGTCAGCGAGAAAACACCCACCCACACTGATTTCAATATGCCCATGGCTGCTCTCACTTTAATCTCCATGCTTTAAATACACCACATACATCAGGACAAGTACCCCCCCCCCCCGAACAGAAATGTATTTGCCCCAGATACAACATCAGTGGTGACAGAAGTGTCATAAATGCCACTGAGTCACACTGCAGCGCTGGAGAGGACCTTGTCCTACACTCGCTCTCCTACAATGCTCATGACATATGATATGTTATTTTTAATAATGCTAATGTTGTACTCACTAGGGTTATTGCCGACATCAGAGAATAATTTAACACAGATAAAAACGTCAGATGACGTAGATGTAGACAAAAGCTTCATTCATTTGGAAAAGAAAAGGAAGGTGAATGGGAAACGTATTTCCCATAACTGTCTGTTATGAACGTCCATCACAGTCTACAGCGGTCTGCAAGTTCAATCTGTTGGAGTTGATAATTGCAATGATGGATTATTAGCAACGTGTCCGGTGGAACACATTGGAAATTAATCTGGATTGACCGCTGACTTGTTTATAACGTGTATGATTGTCTGACCCGTTCCTTGCCATATTCCATTATCACAGCAATTTAACATCCTTTGTGAAAGGAAAGGAGAAATAGACCCACAATTCATTGCAGCAGTGATATTTAACGTGACGCGCCATGAACGAACGTAAACGATTTAATCTGAAGAAGAAGAAGAAGAAGAAGAGTATGAATATGACCCAGATGTCAGTTACTGTTACATATGAATCATGAAACACTGAAACATGCTGATGGAGCCGCTGAGGTTTTTGTAGTTCATCTTCAGAAATGTGTCGTTTCACCACGACAGACGATCAACAACATCCACCGTCACATGACCACGTGGTTCAGTGTCAGTGGAGTCAGATTCTCTTCTCCTAAGTCCTTTGAATCCTCCTTGACAACTTTCCTGTCCTTGTGACGTTTTCCACTGAGGTCGAGGACCAGTAGAGAGGAAAAGACGACAGGAAGGACGATCTGAATCCACCCAGATTCTGTTCCAGGCCCTCGTGAGTACCACACCTCGTCTTGTATTCATCCCGAGGAGTTGTGTCCAAAGTCGCGTCGTGTGACATTGACTTTACAAGAGACTGGTCCCTGTTGGAGTTCCTCTCAGAAGCAGCTCGTCACTCTGCTGTGTGGATTCAACCTCTCCACAAGCTTCAGAGATACATTTTTCCCCACTCCTCTTCTTCTTGTGGGTTTCTTGTTTCGGCTTCAAACTACTGTCAGGTAGTGTATTTAAACTTCATGAAAGCAGGCTTTGTCTTGCAGTACATGTACAGTGTGTTTTCCTCTGATGGGTCGGGTTGAACCCTGACTCATCTGTCTGAGAGTTCAAAGTTCAAACACATCATTGTCCACGTACTCATAAAAGAGAGAAAGTCGAATGCTGAAGGTTTCGGCTTCAACCCCACTGAAGGTCACTCCAATTATCTGTGATGGAAGTGCGTCCTCATGAAGCACTTCTCTATGGGAAGCCCCTCTGCACATGAATATGAATCAGAATTGTGGAGCCGGTTGGTTTGAAGGATGAAGTTTTCACTGTGGAGAGACAGCGATGCCACTGTCGGTGTGGCAGGAGAGGACGAAGCTTTCATTAAGGCCGGGGGATACGGCGCATTTTTACATCGGACGTGCGAGTGCAATAAGGAAGCGTGCTGCTCAGCATTCACATCTCCATCAGTCAACCTATAGCAACGAGCAGCACGGGCACACACAACGCTGTTGATACAACATTCTATAAGATCAGATGGATGCTATGACCTGAGGGGAGTGCCATATTTCCATGTAGCGATCATAAGCGTCGCTGATTTAAAAGGAGTTGTTTAAAAGGAGAGGATTGACGGTAGAGAGAGGAGAGGAGGGGCCGCAAAGGCCAGACGATTACTCAATTACTCAATTACTCAATTACTCAATCATCTATGAGAGAATCTCTGTGACTCAGTGGCACTTACAGGCCGTCATAACGTGCACCGGATAAATCAACTCAAAATGTCCTCTCAGCTAAGTGTATTATAACTACAAGTTACTTTAAAAAATTATTATTGTTTCATTAATTCACCTCACTTTGAATTTACTTTATGTAAAATCTATCTCTCTTATTTACATTTTTATAATTAGCTAATATTCATTATTGTTTAATTCTGAGACATATTTTGTATATATATATAATAAACTATACTATAATAAAACAATAAGCATTATTCAATACAATCATAGCCAAATTTGCTTGTAGAAATGAGGCAGCCGTTGTTGTGCGGGTGTGGTAGAAGAGACATGATGTTTTCTGTGTGATGCGTTTAAGGCTCATAAACCAGACGAGGACAGAATAAAGAACAGCCTGTGTGATGCCTCTTTTCCTCCTTGTATCCTTGACACACAGTGTGGGTGTTGGAGGTGTGTGTGTGTGTGTGTGTATGTGTGTGTGTGTGTGTGTGTGTGTGTGTAGGTTATGAGGGACAGAGGCGTACAGAGAGGCAGGTGAAAACAGAGTTTATATGGATCCGTCCTGACCTCTAAAAGAGAGAGAAAGGCAAACAGGGGAGAGTTTATTAGATTACTACTGATCTCTGGTGACGGACTGAGACCCCCAAGGTACAGACACACAGGGGGGGCAGACCCTCCATCTTCAGCTCAGTACTGCCACCAAGTGGAGAGAACATGACCAGTTATTTTTAAAGATCCTCTGATCTACTGCAAAAAACTCAAAAAGACAAGAATTTTTTTCCTGGACAAATCAATGGTTTCAACAATAGCTGATTTAATGTGACACTATACAGAAAGAAAGAAATACAACTTCTTTTTGGAGCATTTAAAAAAAAATGATAACTTAGATTTGCTGTTGTCAAGTGATTTAGTCCCTGTTGAAAGATCTGTAAATCAATGTGAGGACGACAGCACTGTCCATTCTTATGAATCTTAGAGGTGGGGTGTTGGATCACACACGTGAGCTTCTTGTTTACCGTTCAGGAATCGATTTTGCTTGATCATCTGTTGTGTCAGACAGTAAAATGCACATCACAATTTAAAGCTCAAATTAAAATCTTTAAATCAGGGTTTGAACTGTGATGGGGCTTCGTTCCACCAAAAGAGTCCTGAGCTTCTCCAGAAGCAGCAATATTAAAAATAAAAAAAACTATATTTTGAGTTTCAATCATGTTACAATCCCTTGTCCATGGTATGACTTTCTTCTGGGCTGCCCTCATGTGTTATTTTGTTCTCCAACGTGTAATTATTTGTGCAAGATTTGGTGTCAGATGAGCAATTCTCAACAACTGGCGACTTAATTAATAATCCCCTATTTATGATGGATAAAACTAACGACATAACTAGACCTGTTTTTTTTGTTTGTTTTTTTACTGTAGTTGAAAGAAGTCCCACCCCTACGCTGTCTCTGGTTGGCTATCAAGACGTTGTTCCCCTCATATAACCAATCATCACTATTCATGCCTTCACCTCATCCAATCAGAGGCTGGGCCGGAGGCGGGTCTTCTTCTTCCACTGAACAAACCAAAAATCCCCTTTTTGTCGTGACGCATCTCTTCTCTAAACCAATCGGGTGGACGTTGCCACCCGGGCGGCGTCGCGGGAACACAAACAAAACAAAGACGAGTAGTTCCGTTTGACCTGAGAGCGCGCGGCTGCTGTCGAGTGTTTTCACGTGAGTTCCGTTGACACGACACCGACACACGGACGCTAACGACAGTGTAGTATCCGTTAACGTTCTCCTCGAGTCAGCTGACGTTGCTAGCTAACGCGATAAACCGCTTAGCTGTTAGCCGCTGTTAGCCGTGTCAAACTCTCTGAAGAACACCGGAAGTAAAGCAACACACTCTTCAGAATACAACGCACATGAATTACACATTCTCTCTGTGAAGTTATGTAAATGAATGTAAATGGGGTTAACGTAATGTAAACGTGATGGACGTTAACGCATCTAATGTAATATGGCGGCGAATGTTGGAACAGCTTTATTTTGATAGTTGTGACCGGAAGTGGTCGTGTGTTGTCTTGGAAATTGACGTCTACGTCACCTCGTCAGAGTGTTCTCACCTGTTCGTCAAGCTTATTGTTGAGTGGTCGAACACAAACGGACTATTTCCGGGATAAGAACATTGTGGGCTTCCTGTCAAAGGTCCTTATTGTCCCTTTATGGTGTTTTATTTGAAGTTTTGTTCCTAAGAAGATATATTTGTATTATTTAGAACCAAAAAACATCTCAATATGGTTTTATATCTCTTTTTAAAAGAGCTCTGCAAAGAAACTGGTCAACTTTGTCCTGTCTAGTTAATATGTGATGAGCCTCTCTTCTGATTGGCTGACTTTTTTCTGAGTGACGCACGGCCAGGCCAACCACCTTCTCTGTTCACCTCTCAGAGCGATGCAGCTTCTGCCCTGGAGGAACTATCTCCCTGCTCCCGACTACCAACAGTTAATCGGTATCCGGTGTCAGCGGTGGCCGGTGAACAGGTCCACTGCGAGTCCACCGGTGAAGGGACCGTCCATGTCGCGGGCCGTGGCTGACACCGGTTACCGATGAATTTCGCAAAGGTCAAATAATTCAGAGTTAGTTCTGATCTCTTGTATTAATATCCTTATGAATCCTGTGCAATGATGTAGCTTTCTGATTTATCTCGTGTTTTTCGTCGCTCAGCTACAGAATGACGGGTGAGCGCCGGGGCGGGGCTGAAGGCGGAGACTGCGTCGCTATGACGTCACATTTCTGCAGAAGTCCTGTGGCATTGTAAAAAAAAATGCTGAATGTAGACTGTGTGTATTTGTCAGTTTATTAGGAAAAATGCAGGAAATCTCAATTTTGACATTATGGGCTTCCTGTTAAGACCAGACACATTATGTATGTTTTCTTGGAATGAGGGTAAAGGGTTTGATACGGTGGCCCTGAGAACTCACAGCACTGCAACGTTGAAAATCGTGTTTCCCAAACCTGCAATATGATGTTTTGTTTTGTCCACACACCAAAGATATTCAGTTCACTCTCACAGAGCAGCAAAGAAACCAGAATATATTCACAATTAAGAAGCTGAAATCAGAGAACTGAAATCAGAGAACCTTTTTCCCATAATAACTACTTGTACCGATAAATCGATTATCAAAATAGTTGGCAGTTAATTTAGTAATTGATTACAACTGTTGCAGCTCTAATCAGAATGATCTCAGAGTACCCCGCTCGTAATCATAACATGAGGGGGGCATTCAAGTGCAATTTCGAAGACAGCAACTTGTCAACATTTGTCAGCGAGATATGCTGCACATTTTCTTATACTCTTGTGTGTCAGTTGTCTGGGTTCCCGCCGGCTGATGGACGGGACGGTGTCGCCATGTCTCACAGACTGAGCATGAAGGAGCTGGATGAACAGTTTGAACTGTTCTTAAAGGAGGTAATGCAACATTCTCTCTTTTACCCCTCATCGAGTCACAAAAAGATGCTGTGGTTTAAAAAACATGTCTGTGTTTTCCGTGTCAGTCTGTTTCAGATGACTCAGTGGATTTGGGCGTCTCCGAGAAGCAGCCTTCTGATGGCGGCGCTAAAAAAGCACAAGTGTCATGGTGGCAAGATGACGAAGACGGTGGTGGAGGAGGAGGAGCAGGGAGAGGTAATAATAATAATGAGGAGAGGTCTCTCCGTAATATGACATGAATCACAGTGGACATGTTGGCCTTTGGCACCTACTGTATATCAAAGGTGGCAGAATGGAGGTAAAGTGTGACAAACGTGCCCTTTAAAATTTTCATTTACACATCTCAACATAAATGGAACATTTATTTTTGCGTTTATCGATGTAACTTCACGTTTAACTCTGGGTTTTCCACGGTAACCTGCTGCAGCAGGTAAGCCGATAAGCGATCAAAGCCAGTCACCAGTCCAACGAATGACCAATCAGAACACCAGCGTCATCATTCTACAGGATCATGACTGGGACAAAAGAGTTCAGAGTAACGTGACAAATAGTAAAGCGCAGCAGATATTGTGCTCAACAGTGACCGCCCACTTTTAGAACATCTCCAGTTCCAGTTGACCACACTGGCCGGGACTCGAACCCACAGCCTCGGGCATGTGAGACTGACGAGCCAACCACCAGGCAAAAAACCCCTGAGTCGTAGCGTCTGTCGCTAGCACGTCTCTTAAGGTTTCAGGGAGTGTTGTGTGGTGCGGTCGATTTACTGAGCCAGGGCTGCGCTGACAAACTGAATTTTTTTCGATGCACACATAGATTTAAATTGCTCGCTGTCTTTTTAAGCCTTGATTCAAACCAATAAACCACGAGATGAATTATTATTATTCGGAGCAACAAAATTAGCCTGGAAAACGGAAAAACGGCAAAGGTACAAGACTGTGTACATAATTGTGAAGGAACTACTCATCAATATTAGAGCGTCATTGGAATTCAATAAAGATGATTTGATTCCAGACAGTTTACTTTCTTATTCTGTCACTGCGGCTCGGAACAACACAAGGAGACTGTGAAGATAAGTAGTAATAAAACAGATTACTATCTCTTTTATTAAAAACAATGAGCCACATACTGATTAATATTTCTCATGATCATGAATTAACAGTTCAGAGTGATTGATGACATCACACATTATTGGTAAAGGGTAAAAAATATTCTCTCAATAGTAAAAGTGATACATTTCTGTGCTTATATACATATTTTTAGGCTGATTTTCAAAAACAATTGGAGTGGTTCTTTTCTGTTTTACTTGTTCAATCATATTATTTTCATTTCACTTTGTAGAATTTCACTTTTACTTGTCGCTGAAACCAAACTGGCCTGATTGAAAGTATCAGCGTTTCTTTTCGTATCACATTATAAACTGTATTCATCGTACTGATGATGATGTCGCTTGTGATTATCGACTCCGCCTCTTCCACAGGAAGACCCAGGGTTGACCGAGACAGTTAACACCCAGCTTCGTAGCTCAGGTTCTCCAGGATGGTCAATGTTAGGTGAAGTCAAACCAGATAATGAACACGCATCCTGGGTTTGTTGAACTGGCTTTGTAGTGCAGGCCCCAGGTGTTGAATGGCAGCTGACGAAATGATCTTAGATTTCTTAAGTTAACTGACGCAAACCTCTTTTCATTTCAATGTCATTTTCCGTCCAGGACTGTCCGGGTCTGGGAAGTCCTTCAGGAAGTCTTTGAGGAAGTCTCACTCCATTCGAGAGGAGGACGAGGAGCCAGGAGACACTGGAGTGAGGGACAGAGGGCCGGAGCCAGATGTTCTCAGCAGAGACCACACCGAGACAGAGGGTGAGTCCACAGTGGTGATGTCTGACAACAGTGGGGCAGCTAAGTCGATGAAACGTTTCTATTCCAAATAGCAAGTTACGGAAGTTCACAGCAGCATTCGGGTTTCATTCTCTCCCTCCCTCCTTCAGTTCCACATCCTGGCTAAATGTGTCACATTTCTACGTTATCCTCCTGCATATTGTCAGTTTTTCTCTTGTTCTGTGTGTTTGTGTGTGTGTGCAGACTTGGTGAAGGTACCAGCCGTGAACATGACCAGTTTGGGCCTGGACACTCTGGAGGAAGAAGAGGAGAAAGCCAGGTTCTTTGCCCAAATAGAAGCAGGAGCCTCGTCAACGATAGATTACTCAAAACTGAACAGGGAGCTGGACTCGACGAGTGATACCGTCGCTCTTAACCTCAGGTATGATATAACTCCACCAAAAGACTGACACAGATTAATCCAGGTGGTTGTCACAGGTTGACGATAAACAACGGAAGAAAGTAGTTCATCTTCGGAAAGGTTAAAGCGCCAGGTAGCAAGACACAAATCAACGATCTGAGGAAAGTACTTCATTCTGATTTAGACTGAAAAAAATAGTCTGCAAAGCAAACATATAAGTCTCGTTCCTTGAAGCTCAGGTTTGTCCAGTAATAAAGATGAAGATATCTTTCATCCTCCAGGAAAATCGAGGAAGCAGTGGAGCAGAATGACGATGTTCGACGGAAGGCTGGAGACATGGAGAACATAAGAACCTCTCCAGGTGACACGAATTGAAACCTTGGTTTTTCTATCACTCTGTGTCTCTCTGTGCATGTTAATGATGTCCTGTCTGTCGGCTTGTACAGGCTCTCCACACTACAGTGAGGATTTTGAGGAAGAGGAGGATGTGAAAGAGCCACTGGACGAGGTTCGTAATTGGAATCAACCATAATAAACTTAGAAAGTTGTGTTAGTTACTTAAACACTAAACCAAGAGTTTTAAAATTCCTTTGCGATCATGGAATTTCAGATAGATAGATAAATACTTTATTCATCCCAAGCTGGGAAATTCTGGAATTGGTCAATAAGACCACCACTCAGTATTCAAATGCAGTCTGTTTGTCCAGTCTATTGACCATATTTAATATATATCAGCTGGAACATAAATAAACCTAGATGCAAGCTGAGGGGATGTTGTTACAGCTGGAAAAAAATGTGTATAACCGTTATGTTGATATTATGTCTGTAATCTTTTCATGCTTCTACAGTCTCTGGAGAAAACTGATTCATTTATTTTTATCATTGTGGCATAAGATGACATAAGATAATATGAGCCTGTGCACAACAAATTATTCTTATTGTGTTGAGATATATTTATCTTGTGAAAACAAAAGAATAATGTGTGTGTTCAAGTTATTATCTTGTCTGTACAAGATACAATATCAGTATAATCTCAACTCCTAACATGCGTCTTCTCAGATCGCAAAGGTCAAGGTGTCACCTGAAAACATATTATCTCTTGTTGACTGTATCGCAGAGGAAGATAACATAGTTACTTATAGAGAGAAACAAGAAAAAAAGATTCTTCAAACAACTTGAACCTAAAAGACTTTTAAGCAGCTTCACCAGGTTCAACTGGAACTAAAAAAAAATAAAGTTTGCGGTAATTGTTGTACTGAGGATCAGTTCATAAAAACCTACACACTCAGTGACTAATGCTTCATATACGGTACATTAAAAAACCTTCAATAATCTCCACGCTCCATGTTTCACTGTGCTGGTAATCAATGTAACAGTGCAACAAAGTAGGCAGAGTTTGGTATAGGCAGCTTAACATTGTAGAAGTTCACTATTAATAAACGTTATCTTTTTTTGTTTGTTTGTTTGTTATCTTTCAGAAATCTAAGATGTCCCCAATTATTGCCAAAGGTAAGAGAAAAAAATGTGGAATCGAGTTTCATGGCGGGTTCGCGGCCAGAACAGTAAAATCACAAAAACAACAACAAAGAGAGAAACAAGCTTTCTCCAAAATCGCTTACTGCCCCTTTGAACGTGGTCACTCTAACTGAACGTTTCTCTCAGTTTGTCTGTATGATTCTCTGGATGACACTGGTGGTGGTGGAAAAGAAGGAGGGAAGCACACAGCAGGATCAGTGGACACTGGTGCGTTACACAAGAATCAGATAAGAGCTGAGTGTTATTCAGTAGTATAATAGGTGGAATAAAACAATAAATGTGTTTTCCTTTCAGGCCACTCGCACGTGAAGAGCGGAGGCTCAGAGATGGAGGCTCTTCACGACGCCTACAGACAGATCCACGTTGTGGAGGATTCAGATGACTGTGATCATAATCATCATAATTCAACTATGGAAGGACGAGAGGAGAGGCTCCTCAAATCTGTGTCTCCAACGTTCCCTGCTCAACATGACAGACAGTCTCTTCAGCCTGCTTCCACCAATGAGTCAGGTCAGAAAACCGTCCTGTCTGTCCGTCCGTCTGTCTGTCTGTATGAAAGCTTCCTCCTATAATCCTCTGAGAAATGCACCCTCCTCTTTCCCAATTTCTCAAATTGTTAGTTTCCCATAACCAGGTAGAGTTCGTCACCACTCACTGGTAAATACCTTTTCAATAGACGGAGCCTCCAACTGTTTGTAACAAACAGACGTGTTTTCATTGCTACATGAATGTTGCTACAAACATACTTACCTCTGCAAGTTTCTACTTACAATGTCATGTGAGTTGAACGTGATGTACTTGTATATTTCAGATTTTTCTTTTGGTCAAAATAGGTCTTCAGTTTGTCCAAAGGTCACAGCAATAGGGGACATGTCCCCTGAAACAACCCTGTGCCAAGATCATGACGGGGCTAAACTGAGGGACGTGGAATCATTATTTTGTGTTTTTTTGTTCAGATCTACCCACTGCAGAAGAGCTGATGAGGCCCATCCGAATAGAGGAGGACCATACACGAGGGTTCAGCCTTCGGCCCATCAGGTCAGGACTGCAACATCCAAAACAATATCACAGAACATCATGTTGGTCTTTGCAGATTGCAGGGCCGCTGTAAGAAAGTGAATGTACCGCAAATATCAACCAACTGTCTTTTCTTCTTAATCAAGAGAAAATAGAATATTTAGCATCTAACCACAGAATAAAGGATTTTGCTTGAGTGCATGGCAAAGTTTCACACAGTTTTACTCCCCTATATTTTCTGATGACAGTGCTGTGGAAGAAAAACCACCCTGCTCTTTGGAGAAGACTTTCCCAGATGTGACTTGTGCGGAGTCACAACAACTGAAGCGACTGGGAAAGGCCGACGCTGCTGCGACGACGAAGGGAGCTAAGGAATATACCAGGCTCCGCCCCGGCTCCCCAGACTTTCCCAAGCGTGACCTGACGTGGAGCATCAGAGCGGAAGTCGCGACGCTGATGGAGGATCAAAGCAAGACAACTTCTCACAAATTCCCTCAGGCTGGCAAAGTTACAAAGCAATCGGTGAGGCTAACTTCAGACTTCATTCCAGTTCAGCGGTGCTTGGATTTTGAGTTTTCATTATGATTTAACTAATGAAACTATATATGTATATAATTAAAAGGGATATAGATAAAAAATATAGCCTCAAGCGGCGATTGGAGGGTTCAGGCCCACTGCCATGAGATGTAACCAAGTTTGTAAACCAAACTCTGTGTTTATTCAACAGATGTTGGGAGAAGTCGCCAGTAGTTAACAAAATGCTTTAAGTAGAACTTTAGCTAATCACAGGTGTAAGTTATGTAGCCAGATTTGTGATGATTGTACACTTGGTTAATGACTTATAGTCAATATTCCTCTAAGCCCCCCCAAGACATTTAGGCTAGTAGAGACCATGTTTTTCACCAATCTTTCTCATTTCTAAAATAAATCTGTATTTTCATACTTTAAGGCCGAATGCCAAATTTGGTTTTGATAAAGTAAAAATATCAAAAGTTCTATTCATATTAGTTTTTCAGTTTTTGCAATTAGCGCAACACTTTGTCGCATGGCACGTTACTGATTCAAGAGACTTTGTGTGAGGGGACTTGGTCTTGACAAAATTTAATTTTAGGGCCTTCATTACAGCGCCACCATGTGGCCGATTTGGATAATTAGGATTTTAGAAGCTAACACATAATCTTTAAGTTGTTGCACAAAAGGTTTGTAGTTTTTGGCTCATTCCAGCTCAGGAATTTGAGGTAACGCGGAACGAGAATAATAATGATTTTCATGGTACAACACAAACAATAGGGTTCTACACCTGTCAGGGTTTGATCATTTCTCTCCCATGTGTTTTCATACAGCATTATTTAACCTTCCCACAATGGGTTCTTGACATTTTTTCCCCCCAGGCCTCCCGTAGCTCCGCCCTCTCTCATCCGTCGACATCGTCAGTGAGGAAGCCCGTCGTGGCTCCTGTGAGAGGCAGGAGAGTGGAGGGACGAGCAGCCGTGACGTCCAGGTCGTCAGGGATCAGTAGAGTCGCTGCTCCAGCCAAGAGCCCACCACGTCCGTCAAGAGCTAAATCCACAAAGAGCCCGAACAAAGACGACAAAGCAGGTTATTAATGACCCTCGCAACACAAAAAGTATCCAGTCATTAAACTGCTTACATAATTTTAGACGAGTAGGGTTCCGTGTCTCTGTGACGATAATGTTCTGAATTATACTTTGGTACAGATGCTAGATAGCTATGATGAGGGTTCAAAACCCTTCTAAAACCCTAATTATACAAATTGGCCACATGGTGGCGCTGAAATGATGGTTCCCAAAATACAATTTTGGAAAGGCCACGCCCCCTCACACTGTGACTCAAATTGGCTTGAAAATATGTGTGTCGTGTCTGGAGCTGTCGGTGAACAACTCTAACATTTGTTTTTTAATTTTTTTCAGATCCAGGCCTGAGAGTGAGCAGTGAGCTCGTGGCGTCCGTTCAGTCCCTGGTGGCCGTGCTCCAACAGCAGATCGACACCAACAGTCACCAGGAGAACAGACTGACAAGTCCTCCTCCAGAGGACAATGTAAGAAGACAAAACTCGACCTCCAGCTGAACTTTGAAATGGAAAAACCTGCCTTTTCATTGTACATTGTATCGTATCGCATCTGTAGTTGCTCACACCAGAGATTGATTCACAACCCTGGTATATAAACAATGTTTTTCCTCAGACCATCGTCATCTGACTTCAGTGTTGAATGTCTGACTTGCAGAGGGAGGAGGAGGGGGAGGACAGGTCTCTGGTGGAGGAGCTGAGTGTCCGGCTGGCTCAGAAAGAGAGGGAGCTGCAGGCAGTGATGAAGGACGGAGATGAGGAGCTCAACGCACTCAGACAGCAGAACTACGTCCTGCAGAGCAAGGTGCAAAAAACACACACTGAAAACGTACAGAAAAACAAATTTTCCACATGTCTTGTAGCCGTTTCTCTTGCTCAAATGTAAATGTACACTGACTTCACAAGCAGTGTGTTTACTACACTTGGTGTGATGTAGCGTGGGGCAGTAAAAACAGACCTTGACGATAGAGTGGCCAGATTTATTAAAATTTGACAGACAGCTTGTAGTTTTAAATGACATTTAAAGGACTGTCAATTTAAACAGAGACATTATGATAGAGACAAACCACCCAAAACTTATTTTTTATGCAGTGTTTATCAGATTGAACTGGTGATTCTATACATATAGTTTTTTTAGTTTCAGATGATCATTGAAAGTACATTTGTGGCTCCTGTTATTTTCAAAGTAACTGACTGGGGTCTTTGACAAGATGGTTGCCAAATTTCATGGTGGAGGTAGCATCATGCTATGGGAGTGCTTCTGGACAGCAGGGGACATGGACACTGGTCGGTACTGTATGTAGTAAATATTCAAGTTTTTTTCGCTCCTCAGCTGCGAAGTGCAGAAGAAGCCTATCAGAGGAGGAGATGGGCCGAGGCCACAGACTCTGCTCCGGAGGGAACATTCCAACAGATGGATAAAGAACTCAAAGAGCAGGAGGCGCTCATTAAAGGTTACCAGCAGGTACAGTACAGTGTCTCGTCCTCACACTTCTTCCACTGTCCAGTTCCCCATTCAGCTACACCAGTTTAATCTAGTTTTCTCTAGGTGCTAGAAATACTCATCATTGTTATTGTTATCAAATGCACCACAGTACTATGAGCAGAATAAGACAGTCAGAGGAAGAAAAATGTGGGAAACAGTGAAGTAAAGAGCAATGTGACAAAAACAAAGAAGTGTGTAACTTAAAAACCCTTGTGTCCCATTTGGGTGATGTTGTCTTTTTTCTTTCTTTCTTTTTTCTATTTTTTTTTTTTTTTTCATGTGTTTTTTTTATTTGTACTATTTGCGCAGTAAAACTGAGGTTCTGTTCCAGGAGAATGAGAAACTGTACCTGCAGTTGAAGGCTCAGCAGGCAAAGAGCAAATCCAACGAGGACGCCATGTTCAGTGAAAACCAGAGACTGCTGAGCCAGCTGACTTTCACAAGGTGTGTTCAGTAACGTGTGTCTGTCAGAGCTGTGACATGCATGTCTTCCAAATAAGTTGTGATGTGTTGTTCCATGTTTGTTTTTTTTATTCTCTCTGGCATTTTTCAATATTCACCAGGGAGCAGCTGATTAAACCCTCCAGGCCCGTGGGAAACGTCTGCGTCGTGGATCACACTCAGCACATTACAGACTTGTTAGCTCAAATAAATACTTCCCAGGTAACAACTGCAATTACTGAAAGATTAGTTGGAAAGAGAAGAATCTGCTTCGTCACTTCCTCATTTATTGTGAATAACGTGTGTTTGTGTGTGTGCAGAGGAACGAGGCGAAGCTGAACGAAGACGTTCACAGACTGAAGCAGGAAAATCAGGCGCTGGAGGTCGACCTGCAGCTGCTGAAGAGAGAGAGAGACCTGGCGAAGGCTCAGGTCGTCTCCACCTCAGGTGAGACTGGATGTGGAAGGAAAGTGCCAAATAGAATCGCTTACTGCCCCTTTAATGCAAACAAGGAATTGAAGACACTTCAGGGGCAGTGCTGTCTGTGGGAGAGAAGGACGCCCTTTGGCATTTGTAACGTAGAAGAACTTTGACATGCACAAAATAAACTATGACACTAAAGGAAAGGGGGAAAACCCTGAGAAGCATAATACGGGCACTTTATATGAAAAGACCATAAAGTTCAATATAAATCATTAGATGACCACTCCCAGTTCTTTTTGCAACACGTCTGTTCTGTATGTGTCTGTCAGGTGATAAGACTTTTGAGCTGCGAGCGCTGGAGGAGACGCACAGGGAGGAAGTGTCGGCCCTTAAGAAGAAGCTGCAGTGGTTCGCTGACAACCAGGAGCTTCTGGACAGAGACGCCGGCAGACTGACGGCTGCTGCAGCGCAGATACATCAACTCAAAGAGCAGGTCACACCGTGTTTGAACACTAGTTCTCATATCTTACTGAGCACAAACGCTCCGTGTGTCTGAGGTGTGGACATTCACAACAGTGAGGCTGCAGCTGCAAAAAGGAACAGAACAGAAACCTCAGTATCAGATATGATGAGCGTCAGAAGCCACTTACAGTTTAACAGTGTTCGAAATAACAGGTTCTTTTCATTTCAGGTAGAAAATCTGAAAATGGAGGTGAAGAAAAGTGAGCAGCAGAGAAAAGCAAGAGATAAATCTGCGGACACGAAGAAGATGCAGGACCTGCAACGACAGGTTTCTCTCACACAAACACGCTCTGACCAATCACCGCCTCCTCTCACACATCACCGTTTCTCAAGAGTCTCTCTCTCTGTTGAAAAGGTGAAGGAGTTGGAACAGATACTGAGACACAGGAACCCGAACTCGCTGCCCGCTCTCATATACGCTGCAGCCAGCGCAGAGGCCGCAGAGGAAGCGGACACCACGAAGACTTCTGCGCCCGACAAGATCGTCGCTTTGCTGGAGCACAGGATCCAGCGTCTGGAGGCGGAGCTGGAGAGTCACGACGAGGAGGCAAAACGCAGCCTGAGGGCCATGGAACAACGCTTCCACGGTGTGAAGGTACAAACTGAACAGGACATTTGTCAATGATGTGCTAGACCGATGCTACGACTCAGGGGTTATGACCTAGTGGTTAGTATGTCGGTCTCCCACACCCAAGGCTGCGGGTTCGAGCCCGAACCAGAGCATTAACTCATCATCAACAACAAAGTTAGAGCTGAATTTGATCATTAATATATGAATTTCTTTTGGTTGATAAAATAAGTCTGCGTGCTTCCATCCATCCCAGCTCCGCTACGAGCAGCAGATCTCAGAGCTGGAGCAGCAGCTGGAGCAGAAACAGCAGGTGGAAGTCGAGAGCTCAGCGGCTGGCAGCCGGCCACTGACGTCACAGGTTCAAACCCTAGAGGCGGAAGAAAAGGATCTGCAGCAGATGAAGGAAATCCACCTGGAGAAAGAGAAGTCTCCCCACGACCAGGTTGAGTCTCTCCAGCAGCAGCAGCTCAGAAACAGGGTGAGGACAAGATCGTTCATATGCAAAACAACGTCTCTGATGTACAATAGCCTCGCTGTAGCAGTAGCTCAAACGTGCTATCAGGTTCTGGTCACCCCAACTCCACAACTCGGGTATCAAAATTGTGCTGCCTTCATGTGTCTTATCCAGCCGAGCTCGGGCCGGCACCAGCGTCAAGCTGAGGACGCGTTCAGAGTTCGGCTCGAGCGCATGAACCACGAGCTCGCCGCCAAAACCCGGAGCGTTCAGGAGCTGAGCCGCACCGTGGAGCGACTGCAGAGGGAGAGGAGGAACATGCTGTCCGTCCCCGACCCGCAAGCAGAAACCCAGTCCACAGAGACCCAGCGGAAACCGGCCCCGGCCAGAACGCTCAGCTCCGTCACCTCAAAGGAGACGCCTGGAGGCGAGAAAACGTTTCCAGCCGCTCACAATGAGAAAACCTACCAGCCAACCGTGTTTGCAGGTGATTGACCTTCCTCCTCTGCAGTAAGTAAGTTATGATTTCAAATGTTTGCACGAGAGGACATTTGAATTTGTAATGTTGCGTCCTCTCAACAGGGAGTCACATCTCGGAGGTTCTGCAGGAGAACGAGGCCCTGACGCAGCGTCTGGAGCTGCTGCAGCTGCAGGCGCAGCAAGAGAAGGAGGCACGGAAGGCAGACGCCGCACGAGCCGAGGAAGAGCTGCGCAGGTACAGTATGTGTGTGTGTACAGTAAGTGTGCGAATGCGTTGACACAAGTCTTGTTCTTTAAGACAGGATATGACGTGATCTTCCAGGCTCCTGGAGCGCCGTGCGGAGCAGCTGTCCTCCCTGAAGGCGGAGCACCTGCAGGCGTTGGACCGGCAGCGTGCTGCCCACGCTCTGGAGCACTCGTCCTCCAAGGTCGCCGAACAGGCCAATCAGCTCGTCGCTCAGGAGGTACAGCACTAAACCCACCACCAGGTCTCACTACAACAGGACGATGTCGTCCTGATAATTTTTCTGGTCCAAACCCGTCGACGTCTGTCCCGCAGATAAAGATGAAACATTTACAAGATCAACTGAAGGAGCTGCAGGGAACCAGAGAGGCGCTGACTGTGTCCCGGACGAGAGAGGGCGCTCTGCAGAGGCAGGTGAGCAGCTGGATTACATGTAATCTGGATAAATCACTATAATCAGACCAGGTTATATCGCTATAATAATCAAGTAATCAAATAATAATCACATTGTGGGGACAGAAATCTGTTTACACCGTTGCCTTATGGGAATTAGTCAAAAATCAAATCCCCATTGAGTCTTTTAAATGTTGAGGGGAAGAGATGTAAAATGGGGTAGAGTCTGCTTCAAGTACATGATATTATTTAAATCATGGATTTTTATTCATAAATATATTATTCATATAATTTTCATGCAGAATAGAACGACCAAACCAGAAGATGAAAAAAAACTCAGACCTTTAGTGGAAGAACCAAGTTGGAATAATTGCACAAATCATCCTGTATTTAATATTTCCCAATATCTGTAGACATCCTTTGCTCCTCACTAGCTTTTTATTTTTATTTATCCATTTCATATATTTCAAAGCGAACGGGTTTATGAACACGCTTCGTCCCTGGCTCTGACTCTGTGTGCAGCTCGCCAAACTGCTGTCGGAGCTGAAGGAAGCTCAGGAGGCTCAGAGCTCCGAGGTGAAGCTCCTCTGTGGCCTGGAGAGGAAGATCGTCAGCATGGAGCTCCGACACCAGCACAGAGAGATGGAGCTAACGCAGGTACAGTAACACACAAATGTTTATATATACGTCTGAATGGCCTCAGAGCTTGTCTGTTTCACAGAATCAGAGATATGATATATATCTTGAGTTGGCTGAGGGTTTTCCTCCTCTGAAGACATTCTGAAGACACTGATGATTATGTCTTTCCCTCCACGTGTCCGTCCCCGTGCCTGCAGGTGATCGGCGGCTCGTGGCACCTGCTGGAGGCTCAGCAGCCGTCGGAGGTGGAGCGCTGGAAGCATCTTGCCCAGGACAAGAGCAGAGAGCTGGAGGCTTTCCGTCTGGAGCTGGACTCCATCCTGGACGTCCTGAAACACCTCCAGAGACAAGGGGTGGTGTTCCCTCCTACACCCACCTCCTCCTCCAGTTAGAGCACACTCACACACACGTCTGAGGCTGGTGATAACATGATGACATGATCAATGTCTTCAGGTGAAGTGACGAGTACAATGCTTTTTCTCCTGATTGAATGTCGACAATATTTCATGTTTGACATGAGAAACACAAAGATACAGAATCACTGAAAGTCGTGTGTCTGTGAATAAGAAAAAACAAAACGTAGAATAGCTAAATACATTTTGTAGCTACTATTTTTGTATTTAAATTATTGTAACTTATTTAAGGTGTAGTGGAAAAATAAACTAAATCTTTTTGAAACTTTTGTGAAAGTTTGATGAATTGTATTTTTTTGTTTATTCAGTTGGACACTGGAACCAGACCCCTCAGTGTGATCTGTCAAATTCACGTCACTGTAATATTAGTGCAGCAGATTTTTACAATATCACCACCGTACGCAAGATTCTGTCTCTCTCCCGAAACAAGATATTGTTTTTGCTGTCTTGTGTGAACCGTATTCACACCTTCGGGCCTCCCTCCACTTTTTAACTGTAAAGTCTGATCGATCTCATCTCACCATAAAAAAATTCTCAATGTTGTAACTTGCCACCGACACTGGGTACAGATGAATTGTTAGTAGTCGGGAGCAGGGAGGAAGAAGCTGCCTCGCTCCAGGACGACACTGTCGTTGGTCTGGCTGTGCGTCACTCAAAAAATCAATCGGCCAATCAGAAGAGAGGCTCACAACATATTAATTAGACAGGACAAAGTTGACCTGTTTCTTTGCTGAGCTCCTTAAAGAGATATAAAACCATATTGAGATTTTTTTTTTTAAATAAAAGAAATATATCTTCTTAAGGATCAAAACTTCAAATACAACACCAGAAAGGGACAATATGGGACCTTTAAAGGGTTCATGTATGGGAGAGAGAGAGCGAGCAGCGGACTCATGTCCAGGGATTCGTCCTGGAGATTGATCGTCACGGAAGATATGTGACGGAGGGGAAACTTGAACCAGACAGTGGGACTGAAAGTTCAGGAGGTCGCAGCGATTCTTCTCTGGGAACTCGACCGATCTCTCGATCAGGAACAAACTTAAAAAGTAAGTCCTACAACTCCACATTATGGCTAATAATCAAAATGTAAATGATGAATATGAAATGGGATTTTCGCTTACAGAACCTCACTGTTACGCTCGATAGGATAAACTTCCATAGAGCAGCTGTAAGAGGGTGAAAAAATGTAAAAGTCAACTTGATTATTTAAAATTAAAGTCAGTAATGAAAGTTGTCGGTGTCTGAACAGGAGACAAACTGTTGAGGATTGATTAACAAATGTGACCATAAAATATTTTTATTGCGCTGCAGTGGTCGACTCCTGTAAGTGCATCTTTGTAACATATGTACGATCCTCTGCTACACACAGGCTCACGTTCAGTCTCTTTTCATTTTGCATAAACCTCATTCATTTCTCTTTGTCTCACTATACTTCAGCTCAGTCACTGCTTTCATTTTATTTTTGTACACTTGACATTACAATGTTTCAGCTCACAGTTACTAAGATGAAATCTATAAACTTTGCTCCAAGACTCTGGTCAAACTGTACAAACTGAGAATTTTACTGCACTGTCTTCTGTCTGCATCATCGGCTCCTCGGTGCATAGAAAATATACAATTGTCCGTTTGCATGATTTCACACAAACACAGGTTCAGAAATTAAAAACTGAACTCTTCTTTCACTCGCAGGCACACTGGGCGAAGGGAGGAGGGTCGAGGGCGGAGCACATCAGCCTCTGAAGGCGTGGAGCTCGTCCTCACTGAAGCCCTGCAGCTTCAACAACCTGGAAGAGGAAGAGAGTATATTGAAAAGATAAGACTTTATTAGAGCGGCAGCAGTTTATCCATTAATAATCGACAACTGAATTAATCGCCCAACTATTCTGATAATCGATTAATCGGTTCAAGTAGTTTTTATAAAAGAAAAAAGTCAAAATTCCCTGATTTCAGCTTCTTAAACGTGAATGTTTTCTGGTTTCTTTGCTCCTCTGTGACATGGAACTGAAAATCTTTGGTGTGGACAAAATAAAACATCATGTTGAGGTTTTTAGAAACATGATCGACACTTTTCACCATTTTATGAACCAAACAACTAATCGATTAATAGAGAAAATAATCTATAGATTAATCGATAATGAAACAAATCATTAGTTGTAGCTCTAGTCTTGCACAGTATCAACAAACTTCACAAAGAGGTGAAGTCTGTTACACAGAGATTTGATATAAGATATATATATATATGTATATATATTACTGTACACACCCTATAGTCAGCTCTGTGAAGGCCGTGGGGCCACACACACACACGTAGCACTTGGACCCTTCGGGTCTGTTGAGGAAATCCCGGAGCATGGACTCGTCTACCCGACCCTTCCTGCCGCTCCAGCTCTCACAGGGATCAGAGAGGACGTGCTCCACCTGGAACCTGATGCACGACAAGGACACGTGTAAGTGAACAGTCGCACGGCAACTACATATTAATAACTAGCATTTTGTAGGTTCGGTGTTGTGACCGGGACAAACCTCTCGTCGTCAGCGGCCAGTTGGTCCAGTTGGCAGCGCCACAGAATGTCTTCCTCCCGTCGGTTGAAGAAGAGAAGTCTGGTTTCTCTGAGAAAAAAAAAAAAAAAATGTTTTGAAATTATCAGGCAAGATTACATGTAATCTGGATTACGTACTGAAATCGGATTACAAAAAAACAGTTATTATCAGGTCAGATTACATTCGGAGAGAAAAAAAGTATAATCAGATTAAAATTACATTGTCAAGGATTACCACATTACATTTAGATTTTTTTTTTTAAATATGGCAATTTTAAAATCCCGATTAAAAAAATGTATATACTGTATAACAACGAATGCTATTTCTCTTTTGGTATAAGGTGCAATATTTCCAATGTTTGATTTTGAAGTAAAACTAAAGTATTCAGATTAGATGTCACATATTACAAAAACTGCCATGTAATTTGTAATCAGTATTCTGTGCGGCTCTGCCAGTGACACACCTTTCTCAAGACTGAAAACGAATGATGTTAATAATAATAAATATAATAATAATTACACATATTATGCATGTGTGTCTGACAGTTCCCACCTGATGGTGTCGATGTCCTGGGCCAGTCTGATGAGTCGAGTCATCGGCGTGAACCCTGTTCCTGCTGCCAACAGGTAGAGGTGAGTGACGTCACGCAGACGACGGACGGAGAAGGTTCCCTCTGGACCGCTGACTGATATACGGTCTCCTGGAACAATGATACATTATTAATATTAGACCACGTGAAGTCAAAATCCTGAATCACAAAAACAGATGAATGAGTTTCACGTAAACACATGAGTCTGTACAGTTATAACACACACACACACACACACACACACACACAAAGGCCGTGACTCACCGGTGAGCAGCGTGTTGAGGTGCTGGGTTAAAACTCCCTCGGGGTAAACTTTGATCATGAGGTAGAGATCTGACTCCTGTGACGAGAGGTGGGAGGAGCCTGCTGCCGCCAGGTTCTGATCCACGGGTGTGTACGCCCTCACCACCTCGGTGTCTGCAATATGGACAAAAATAATAATATTAGGTCCGCTCAGGTGTTACAGTAGAAAGAAAAGAGTGTGAATCTTTAAGAATGAACTGTTTTTCAGTATTACGGCATGGATATAATGTGCTTATGCTAATTACACAAAAAATACATTAAATTTCACAGTGCTGATGGAAAGTGAATCTATTTGGTAACTCCTGACTTTTTCCAACATACACGTGTATTCAAGTGTATTCCACTATACACAGACAGGTGTTTTTCTATTAATATGTCCACCACAGGTATGTATCAGTGATGACACAGTTGAGTCTTACTGTACCTTGAATGGAGGCTTTGAGGTAGACGTGTTTTCCGACGGGCACGTGCACGACGGTCCCACGTGGCAGCTGCAGTCTGAACACGTGTGTGTTGTGGTTCACCTCCGTCTTAGACACCAACACACAGTCCCGATAGAAGGGAGCTGGAAAAAAAGAAGATCAGTGATGTTTTTCATTGGCCTCCTGATAAAGTAAATGTCTGAATAAATCTAAAAATATGAAACAACAGCGGAGGAGGAGGAAGTGTCTCTGGCGGTGACGAGCCCACAGAAGATTTCTTTGGTTCTCACCTCGATCTTTCTTCTGTACAAATGTGTTGTGCAATTCCTGCGGTTGACCGAGACTCGTCCATTTCCCTTTATCCTGCTTCCGGATGCTGAGCTGGATCTTTCCCACTGAGAAGGCAGTGTTGACTGCAAAGAAATCATGGCTTAAGAATAGGATTTAAAAAAAACAAGGAATTTAATTTTGTGTGTGACAGAGTCGAGCTGTTGTCTCACCAGAAACATTTTCCTCAACTTCCTCTGCGAGACCTGAAACAGCATGAAAACGACACCGATTTTACAAACATCAAATTTTTACGTTTGTATCGAACAAACTACAGTGTCAGAAAAATTACACAATGTAGAAGAAACGGTCGCGAGTTTTGACACGAAATAAAACCTATTAACTTGTATTGTTGCAGAAAACAGCTAAAATAATTCAGACAAAGCCAAATGTCTACTCACGTAAATGTATCATGTAGGACATTTTCCCCAACAGCAGTTCCAGTCGTAGAACGCCCGACCTGAGGTCCACAGTGGTGCAGCCGGAGCCGGGGATCTGACAGGAAATAAAACAATATACATTAATATGTCATCTTCAACTTTTGACCACGACTGTTGGTTGAGTCATTACCTTTCTTTTGGCATAAACAACCAGATGAACGGCCACGTCGGTCTGGAACCAGTCGTACCTACAGCACATCGAAAACAGACAATAATGAACTTTATGTATCAATGAGTTCATCTGTGTGTATGATATTTAGTATCTTCCATACCGAGGTCGAGAGTCTTTGTCTGGGGGAGGGGCCACCGACATGGGTGGGGCGAGGCCGGTCAGTGGTGGAGGAGGGACGATCGCTGAGAAGAAACAAAAGAGGAAACATCTCTGTTGTAACTTTTAACTATAATACAACTATATATGAATATATATTTGTCATAATTTTAGCTTACACTGTTTACTGTATTATTTAGTTCTGTACAAGAAGTATAGGAGGATCCATTCCTCTCTCCTGTCTTCTCATTGGCCAGAACGTAATGAACACACTTCAATGGAGTCTAATCAAAAAGTCTCTTACTAATGGATTTTGTAATCGATTTTCATTTGGTCTTTTCTTGTTGAACAAGGAAGAAACCTGTGTGTGTGTGTACCTTTAATAGCTGTGGTGACCTTGGTGGCCATCCTACCCACCAGGCACTCTTTCAGCATGGACTCATAGTTCACCCAACGATGGACCTGAGTACAAACACACATGTTACAGTAGAAACAACACATGTAAACCCACACTCACATTAAACAGGTAACAGAACTGCATCAAACTTTCTACAAAACATGTTCCAGTCTCCAACCACCTGACATTACCTGATCAAACAGGTCGGTGCCGTCGATCCCGGCCGCCTTCATCAGCTCCTCCTCTCCACCAGGGTGATAGTCCATGTAGGGGGTCACGTTGTACACCAGACCTGAACCACATCAAGAGAGAAACTAGGATCACCTCATCAAGGTCCTAGGTCTCCACCATCCACGGGTACAATCGAATTGTCTAATTTGATTAGGAAGTTTCCTAAATCCTGAAATGACCCGGAAGTAGTTGATCAGCAGCACCATAATAAGAGCTGTTCAGATTGTCTAAATGTTTAGGAAAGGTGCTTCGATGCTTCCTTTCCTATCTCCTTTAGTGTAAGGACACTGGAGCTTCCTATGGGAAATGTTGGGATCAACAACATCCACCGTCACATGACCACGTCGTTTAGTGTCAGTGGAGTCGGATTCTCTTTTCCTACGTCCTATGAATCCTCCTTTCCTTTTCTTTGACCTCATGACATTTTCCACTGAGGTCAAGGAGTAGCAGAGAGGAAAAGACGACAGGAAGGACGATCACATCCGCCCGTACACTCACCTCGTATACAAGTCCAGCAGTCGTTTCTCGTGTTGTGTTTCTGAAGCTCTTCCTGCGTGACCTCGATCAGTCGCCCTCTGAGTCCGGTCAGATCTTTACCGCTCTTGGAAAACCGGATCCAGTCCATGAGACTGTGGCCAGGCTTTAGGGCCACCTACAGTAACCAGGGCAGGGAGAAGGTGATGCAACGTATTATTATTATTATTTATTCTCATCTGGAGATGAAGGTGTGAAAGGCGTGTCGAGATCAATGACGTCTTCTCCAAGTCTGCAGAAGATACATAATCGATGAGTTTATCATACGTACTATGATCATACGTGTGCCAAAGTCTACGAACAATTTACTCACGAAATAATTATCATTCAATACAAAGTACTTTGAAGATGAGGAGGATTGTGGTAAAAGAATTGTTTTGATTTTCAGGAAGATATTCAGTTCACTGTCACAGAGGAGCAAATAAACCAGAACATATTCACATGTAAGAAGCTGAAATCACAGAGGTTTCACTTTTTTCCCATAAAAACTACTTTAATCAATTATCAAAATAGTTGGCGATTAATTTCAGTAGTCGATTACTAATCGATGACCTGTTCATCAGCAGCTCTACTATACACACTGTCTGTCTCTGGCCCCACTACCTCATTGAAATACATAGTTCAGTTGGTCAACCAATGTATTCAGCCATATATTAAATTGAATGTTATGACACCAATGACTTTTAAAGCCCATGTCCAGTTTCGTCACCTTGCTCCTGCCGGACTGACCGGATGGTGAGACCCGCTGCTGGGAGCTCGGCGCCGGGAACGACTGGGTCGGAACGTTCAACATGTTGCGGCCGCGTCGCTTCACACAGAACCAGTTCCGAAGAAAACCTGTTTGCACCACAACGAACACATGAACGTTTCAGTCGGTGTGGTTGTTACAGCTGCGTGTTGTTGCGAGGTCTTCCGGTTTTGTAACACATGACTTTCAAAACGACGGACGCGAGGCTAACGAGGCAACAGCCGAGCTAGCTAACCGTTCACTCGTGACGTCGCCTTATCATATTTCATGCTAAATATTTCGACACATATCAATCGTCCCTCGTTCGTCTTCAACAGTGAACCGCGAGCTGGACTCCGGCGTTAGAAGGTTCCCGCGTTAGAAGGTTCCGCCGCCAACCTCGGGACTACAATAAATGTCGCACATTTTCTGACGACAACGTTAACAAGGTGTCATCGCGTTGCGCCTCTTCTTCTGCTTCCTTCCGGTCCGTAATTTACGACAAAAAATATATAATAAAATCAACATAAACAACCTCATGTCTCTCAAGATACTAAAATAGCATTTGATTACACTCATTTTAGGGTTTTTTTGTAGAATTAAAAACGAAAAAATCACCCAGCTACTTCCTTATTGTAGAGTGGAGGTCACGTGTTAAAAAAAAAAAATTAGTGTAGAAAATAAAAAATGTTAACATCATTTATAGAAAATTTCGAAGTGTTGAATTCAAATACAAAAAAAACGGACACATAATTTCAATGCAAACGAAAATTCAGTAGCAGAAATTCAGTGCCTTTTAAATTTCAAAGTCTGGTGAGAAAGATTCACTGCCATACCAGAACATTAGTATGAAGTGTTATGACGTCTTCGTGGCAGCGTTGTCGTCACTGTAGATATTGTAGCATGTAAAATAATCATGAGTTGCTGAACAGAACCTTATTGTCATAAGTTACACCTGCTCCTAATATTTCATGTCAACATGGCTGCTGCTGTGAAAACAACAGTGGCTCTCTGACACATAGTTGACTCACTTTAACTGAGCAAAGTCAGAATTGACAAAAGTGATTTCATTTTATGAGGTCAAATTCAAACAGCACCTGAAATGAATCTGCTGAAAGAAGCAGTGACGGATGAACCGCGTCCACTCGAGTCACTGTCCTCATCGTCATCCTCTTCTGAATCTCTCTGGTTGTCACCTGAAGGCATCTCACACAGCGTTGATTTACAGTATAGTTACAGTGTAACGCCTCTCGTGGCAACTGAAGGGGGAGGGTTTGCTTTTGGAAGGCTAATCTGCTTAGAGGATTCAAGGGACAAGAGTTCTTCTGTCTTCACAATAAAGGCCCACGTCGTGCACCTGGGGTCAGAACATGGCTGCGTTTATGTTCAGGAAAAGAACAGAAAGAAAAAAACTCAGTTGGGAATAATAACATCATGATGGCGACAGACAGAAGAAAAAAAAGCAGATATTCACTGTATTGTTCAAATTTAATAACCTTGTATCTAATAAATGCTTATAATTTTCATGTGGACCAGCTGGACTTTTACATTTTATTTATGTGTGGGGGTTTAGAGGCTTTCATAAGGTTAAATTTAATAATTTATCAACTGAACCAGAACGTCAGTTCCTCCCTGATACGGGATCTTTCCCTGTTTTTGTGGCCTTCTTTATTATTTATAATTTCTGTAGTCTTTACTGGTCATATTTATGCTAATATTCTGCCTGTTTTCTGTTGCGTTGAAGTTGCAGCTACAACTCAGAGCCCACGAGTGTGAATCCATGAAGTTTACGTGGAACTACACGATGCAGTGCCACGTTTCTCCCTGCAGATGGCGGCAAAGATCCAAAATAGAGATTCAATGGCAGACAACTTTTTTTTCTTTTCTATACTTTTCTCTTTTTTCTGGTTTAAAGTGTTGTTGTGTTGTCTTCCAAAATAATGTGAGCACAGACGATCTAACGGAGCTTTAAAGTTCTGTACTTTTACACATTTCAAGCACGTACAGGGAAAAAACCGTACATTTTACACATGGGAGCTCAATACTGTGGCCGATGTGACTAGTGCTTCTAAAAGTGTCAAGATGTTTGCTGGTCTGTGTCGTACTGTATTCTTCCACTAACCTCCTTTCGCCATTTTTTTTATGTCCCCTCTCGTCTTTTGTCACCATCCCTCCCTCCCTCTCTCCCCGTGGATCCAACAGAGGGGCGGATAATTACAATTTCAAAACCATTTGCCAGATCATTACCGGCTAATCCCATGTTTGGTCTGATGAGTCACGCGCCTCATTTGCCACGGTGCAGGAGCAGCTCGAGACCCTTTCACAAACACTCGGCCGAGGACCACTGGGGCCGCCTGGTGGGGCCCCCAGACCACTGGGGCTGGGGGGTGGTGGCGGTGGCGGCTTTGTCCCTCTGGGAAAAGCAGAGATCACAAGATCCAGCAGAGAGGAAATGAGAGGACAGAGTGTTGAGTGTGAATCCAGATGATATTTGTCATCATAATTTAGACATGATCACTGGAAAAAGATTGTATCCACTTTGACTAATTATCATCAGTTTCTTGACGGAAGTATTAAAAAAACTGATCCAATTCATATTATCTACATTGAAAATGTTGATATGCCCTTAATAAATCAATCATCATTTTACTCGTGTTTACATTTTACTTTAGTCACACAAATTTTTTCTTACAAATAAGCTGAGTTCACAAAACTCCACACAAAGTGTTTGAAATCCGTTTGAATATGTTTTGCTGACGGTGCAGTTTCTTTAATCGGGGTCAACTGTTAATTGAGAGGGTCAGGAATCATTCTACTTAAAGCCACAGTGTTTTAATGGGATGAAGCTCGAGGCTCCAACACGCAGCAGACAGTTGATGTTGGCAGCGACTCCAGTTCATTATGTCCTTAACTTTGGTGAAACCACCTGGTGGAAGACTCACTACAGTCTGCAGGGGGTAAATGTACTTTATACTGTACACTGCCCTTATTGGATATAACTTTAAAAAAAGTTGTATTGCTAATTGCAATTAGCATTCTCGCATGTGAGCATCGCCTCCATAACTATAATCCTGTTTTCTCTCCATTGTCAGCGAGTGAGGTACGTCTGTCGTCAGAGCAGCGATGTCTATGGCCACAGACTTTCCCCCCGTTCCTCATCTGGTCTCCTCCTCTTCCTCCACGCTGCCCCCAGGTAACGTCCCACTTGAGAACATATTGATCTGAGATTTGTGTCTAAGCAGGTAAACCCGCCGCCATTTGTTTTGAGCCAGTGGCTCCCCAGGCAGATTTCAGATATAATTTTTGTCTTCAATTTAAAGCACATTATTATTATTATTATTATTATTATTAGGGCCCGAGTGCCAAAATGACTCAATAAAGCCCCCTACCACATTTCAACATCAAGGCCCCGCAGCTGAACGAGTTTTGGAAATATTGTCACACGTCGTACTTATTTATTTGTTTTACTTTTTGGGCTGTAAATGTTTTAGCTCTACCACCATTTGATTATTTCCAGATATATATTGTATTAGACACTTGAATTCAAGCTTTATATGCACAAAGGATTTGTGCATATAAATGTTGAACAGTGTTCAACATATCTTTGTAGCGTTCTGGTTAACGATGGTTTCCTTTGACTTCCATCTGTGCCGGGGCTTCGCATTGTAGCCGTGAAGACAGGCAGCATGGAAAAACACTTCATCTTACCAAAAGCAACCCATTAGACCTTAATGTCCATCTGCTTCTTTGTCTACATGTTCAAGTCTCGCTGCCAGTGTCTCCTTGTGTAGTTCACACCCACTGGACTGTTTGCTGTTGTTGTGACAGTTATTTCCCAGCGGCACACTGGTCCGTGCGCGCACATGCGCGGCCATATGGTCGTACATGTGGCGTGAAAAAGAGATGACTAAATGATCTGCCAACAGAAAACAGGAGAATTTCAAACGCCGAGATCAAAACGCTGATTTATTCCTGGTTAGAAGAAAATTGTTGCCGGATACAGATTTAATCTTGATATAAGATTTCATGTCTTGTGGGTCAGTTGGTCAGACGGCTCACGATGACTGGGCCCAGTTAGTTTCTATGGCAACACATGAGGCTGAGGCAGTGACATGGATCAATCAACAGATGACATCAGTTGTCATGGTTTGTGCACAACTTCATCTTGTCCTGACAAGCCAAGATATTTTTCTATTATCTATTATCTATATGAGGGAAACTGGTCTCAACCTACAGTATGATACAGTTACTTGGGGAACTGTACATTTTAACTGATGTGAAGATACTGTATCGACCTATAACCTGCAGTAAATAATGGGTTAAAACGCCCAAATATATGTACATTAAAAAAAGATTAGAGTTTTAAATGTTTAATGTCATGTCAGCTCTAAAAAAAACAAAAGTATTTAAAAAAAATGAAGAAGCATCAGTATCATTATTTAAATGGGGTTAGATACAGATATGTATTAATACATCTTCAAATATCTGCTCCGATAAGCTTCTTCATACTGATTGCAGAGGATTAACTTTAAAACAACGAATTAATCTGCCATCATCCAGTGTTCGGGAGCAACAGTTGAATACAGTTGTAACTGTGAGATTCTCTGAACAAGCTCTTGCTTCCCAGCATCTCACTGGTCGTCCCCGTTGACCTTTCACCTCTGACCTCAGCTCAGGCGCTGACGAATCACTGAAACAATTGATTCTGCCTCAAACTTTTGAAGTGAGTCTCCTGGAGCCCGAGCGGCTGTGTCAATAAATCACTCTGCTGACTCCTGAGATTCTCATTTCATCACTTCTACGAGTTTTATTATTAGAAAGAAACAAAGAAAGTGGACAGAAACAACAACACAGAAATGAGAAAGATTCAATTTCAACAGCAAAAACTGAAACAGAAAGACAAAAGTTTTAACACAACAACGTTCACTTTCTCATAATTCATGTAATGTCGTAATGCACTGTAGAGTTCTGAGTCTATAGTAACAACCAAAGCCATAAATTAAAATGAAAGTTGATCTTTATCTCCCCCCGATCACCGCGGTGGCTCTGCAGGAGGGGGAGGAGTCAGAGATATATGAACGACCCCGTGGAGAAAGTCTCAGCAGGATAAAACTAACTGAGACTCCGTCAGACCGGCGGGAGGTTTAACTATCGGCTTCTGTTTCAAAAAAACGTTCTCAGGGTGAGAAGATTAGTTCTGGCTGTAAAAAAAAATACCCACAAGTGAAAGTGTTTGACTGCTGCTCTCCTGCTTCCAACAGAGCCTGCTAATAATTATGAACTTGATAATAATAATAATAATAATAATAATAAACCTATATGGGCAGCACTTCTAAACTGTTGAGTTGATATGCAGCTACACAAGATGAAGCAAGTGAAGAATCTCCAAAGCAAATAAGACAAGATCAGTTTTATTATCCAGAAGGAAATTTGTCAATTTGTTGGCTAAAAGTGAAGCTGCACAAAGTTGGATATTACACGTACTCCTGCGTTAACATAGACTTGTAAGGCACATACGAGGAGAAAACAATTAAAAGGTACAATAAATAATGCTGCATAAAACATTCAAGTATTAAAACCAATTTAAAATCCTAAAAACGAGTCATGTATAATTAATAAGTAAATAATTAAAACGCAAACTATAATTAAAAAGAGTATCCATGTGTATTACCAGGGGCCAACTGGTCAGAAATGAATGGTTTTCTATCCGCTGCGATGCACAACCAGGACAAGTAGATCACATCTTTCTATCTTTATATTACATTTTTTATCATAATTACTGAGAATTCAAACTAGGACCTCACAACTCTATAATGAGTAATAGTCATTGTAGAGAACAAACATCCAATTATTACATTTTTAATGTTGATGCTGGAACATCCAGAAATCCGCGAGAGGCTTCAAGGAAGTTGTCACTTCATGATCTGATCATTTAAATGTGCAAAACACAAATCTGAACAAATCCACCAGTTGTTTTCCAGGGCGGAGTGCGGCAGTAGGTGCAGATATGATGAGAGTAATAACTTTGTTGTTGTTTGTGTTTTATTTTCTTTCACCCATTTCATTTTTAGCAGATCGTTCTTTGTCCTCCTCCCCCCGTCTTTCTGTCTCTTCATAGTAAAAACTCTGATATCAAGTCTTTGTCCAGAGAAAGTCCATTCATCTGGAGAGAGGAACCAATAAGCAGGAAGGTTGACACCTCAACGCTGTCCTCCATAATGTGTCTGACCTCTGGTGTCTTCCTAAATGTTCCACACTCGTGGTAATTAATGGAAGTATCAGGCGCACGCTGATTGCTTCGTGCCTCGTCGCTGACAGTCCTAATAAAGTACAACGGGAGTTTATTAATTGCTGCTTTACAGGGTGCTAATGATATCACATGCAGCCCCTGGAAGGTCGGGTCAGATAGTTTCATCACCGCCGAGCAGGTAAAGGTCTCTACTTTCTGCACAGTCGACTTCACGTGGAACAACTCGGCTCAGTTAAATTACTGACAAAGTTTCAGAAAGAAACGTACAAACCAAATTTGCATGAAGTAGGACATTGTTACAGATAAGTTTAGATGTGAATTAATCCACATTTAAACCGTTTGACTAAAACTTGAGTCGTGTGGCTACTGAGCGCTCCGGTGAAATGACTCCAACAGCACCACACAGAACAAAGATCTTCTACTATGAAAGAATGAAGTCACCGCCTCTGTTCCTTGTTTCACTTTTTGGGATTAACACACAGCACCTACACATCGCATAGAAAGGGAAATGCATACCAACTGGATGAATCAGATTTGAAGACGTCTCATATGACTTGTTAATACAAATGCATGCATACATGTACATGAATACACACAGACACATTTGTCCTGGAGCAGGTATGTGGTTTGGTCTGAGGTGATCATTTAATAGGCCTTTTTGGGTCAGAGATGTTATTGATGTGAATAGTGAGCCACCAGTTTTGGATGACGTCATGAATATGTGCTGGAGTCTTCAGCTGCCATGAGAGCAAGAGCGTATTGAGGTCATATCGCAGATGTGGGCCACGAGAACTTTGAAGGAGGTGGTGAATGTGAAGTTGAGGAACTTTGATGAGATACAAGTTGATTGGTACACAGTGGGGAAAAGCCAATAAGGAGAGAGCACACAGCCGTGGGGGGTCTGGTGCTGAGGGTCAGGGGGCGCGACGTGGTCGTAGTCACCTTGACCCACTCCCTGTTCTTCTCTTTCCTTTTCGACAGAGACGCCTCACGCTTCACTTCTTCAGAGTAGTAAACTCTGTTTGCTTCTGATAGCGGCGAGACTCCTGTTGACCAACAAGTGACGGTGAAACTTCCCACCTTGCAAAGGTAAATATGTACTCTCCCACACCTCACTATCTCGGGGGGGGGGGGTGAAGAGAGACTGACAAAGACTTACAGAGAGAGAGAGAGAGAGAGAGAGAGAGAGAGAGAGAGGTGAGGGTGTGAACAGTGGTCGAACGAGCCCGACAGTGTGAGCACAGCTGATAGTGTTTAAATCATACTATCTCCCTCCATAGGCCCGGCATTGTTCCCCCGAAGCCTCTGGCTGCGGTTTACAGCATAATTAGAGCTTATTTTACTTGAAAACACCCGCGTGCTCTACATTCCCATCTGCGCCGCGCTCACTTCCTGCCTCGACCAGGCGCTGGGAGAGATGTGGTCGCTTTGCATGTGATGCTTGAGCCGTAAATCAGAGTCTGAAACATTCTGTGAAGAACTGTCTGTTTTGATGGTTAAAAATGTGACAGACATTTGACTGAGTGTTTGAGGTCGTAAGCATCCCCATGAAACACTTCACACGTTCGGCGCTGGTTTGTCGGGAATAAATAGCAGTGCGTAGTAATTCATGATCGGTACAAATTGTAGGGAGAAAACTTCCTCACAAGGCGGAGATTGTCTGAATGTTTTCGTCCGTTAATTTTCTCAGTTGCCACTCATCATTTCAGTAGAATATGAAAGGATCTAATACACTCTGTCACCTTTACAGTTATTAAGATGTGAGCTGCTGCCGCTGGTATTGTCGAGATCACACACACTGTAAACCCAACTATACTGTCGACTGCAAGGAAGGTGTCTTTGGTCAGGGCTACAGGTTCTTTACCAGAAAACACACAAGAAATGCTAATGCTAAAGAGAAGACGGTCATTAATATAGTGTATAACACCAAGTCAGTTAAACCTCAGGGATTTCAATCCGTCCGATTAGGAAGCGTCAAGTGATGTGAATCCGTTTCACCTGCTTTGGTGCAAATGAAAGTGACAACAGGTGCAGTGGAGGAAAGGGGAACGGTTTTGCATGTGGCCACATTTCCTCTGGATAATGTGTTTTCCCGTCTCAAGGTCTTTGGAGTGTCACAACACCAACTGGATGATGGAAGTGAGACCGGTCGGTCCTTTAGGGAGTGCACAGGAGGGGGGAGACCAGAGCATCTCCCCTTGATGAGAGTGTGTACGCAAGACATTGGAACACCGTCGCCTCAGAGTTCCGGAGACGTCTTCGTAGAACGGCACGTCGTCGGGCAATGGTAAACATTGGGTTTGGATAATCACCTGTCTGACTTTTTTTGGATTGTTTTTCTGAATATTTGTCACAATGGTCTAATCTGAGGTGACATGCTGGTAATGAGCAGGCGTGTATGTTTGCTATGTTCTAATTGATGGACCTGATTATAGCACTAGATAAACAGATGTGGGTTTTCCACAGTAATTACAAGTATTAATGAGGGGCGGATGGAGGCATGTACCAAATGTCTTGGTATTTCATGTCCAGACATTTTACTCTGGATTTAAACTCTCTGGGAACCAAACACCACGATTATCATGTAACCGGGTGGTAACTTGTTGGATTTAGCTTTAGAAGGTGAGCACATGTTCTTTGTTGTTGCTGTTTTTTGTGTTACACCAAAGAAGAAGATCGTAAGTGGACTGCCAGGGTTTCACTTCCTCTTGCAGACTTCTGTCACGAGGTGGTGATGTTGAGATCCTATTTTAGGACGGACACCCGGGGGACAGGAAACGGTGGACGATACAGCGAATCTGTGCTAAATCTGTTTTTTAACTGGATGTTTTTGCTTTAGATGCTACTCGAGTTAATGTCCTGGTCGTTTGGTTCAAGCTCGCAACCAATGTGTCCTCAGTTTCATAGCAATGTAACATTAGCATGCATTAGGCCTCATCCGTGCTAATGCTTGTTCGTAGTTTAGGTTTTAAATTGATTTAAAGTCAAATTCAGGGTAGACATCAATTTGTTCGGTTAAGAAATCTCACACATTGGATGTCGTGACACTAAAAAAATGATATTTTGTTGTCAACACAACCTGTCACCAACGTTGTTGACTGAAATATTACAGCCGTAAGTACCCAGAGGTCATTAATTCCATGATCGACAACGAGTATAGATCTGTGGAGAGTCAACTTTCTTTGAGGCTAGATCGAAAAATCATCCAATTTTAAAGACGTTAGAGTTTCGTCAGCCTGACTCCAAAGTATAACTGAATAACTCCTGGTACAGATGGAGTCATGCTGGTTGTTCCCTGGTTGATCAGCATGTGTCTGGATGTTTAAGTCTGGTGTGGAGACAGTGGTCTGATGTGGCGGAGAGCTAACATGCTAAATGGACCAGCAGCATCATCCAACATCCTCGTCCCCCATCTTCTTTCCTTTCTCCAATGTGTTCAGTGCTATAAATGTCAGTCTCAGGAAGGGTGAACAGATGACACACACACACACACACACACACACCGCCCTGACCAACCCACCACATACGAATACACGTCAATAGCAAAACCCACGCTTTGCTATCAGCTGAGCGTTCTCTCGCCCCGTCTCTTGCTCCACTTGTGTAGGATTGATATGTGATTATGTCGGGTCACTCATCCAGATGGACCGACGTTCAGGCGCCCGCCCGCCCCACCCCGCGCCACACCGGACCTTTGACCCGCCCGTAGTGTTGCCTTGGAAACCTGCTCTGTGGAGATGAGGAGGGTGGCGATGGAGAGGTGGGGAGAGCCCTGGAGGAGGAGGAGGAGGAGGGGGAAGAGGAGGGGGAGGGGGAGGTATCTGTGTTTGGTATTCCAGGCTAATCTCACGGCTGGTTAAGCTCCATGAATAGAGAGTGAACCGGCCACGAACCCCTTCTTCTTCTTCTTCTCGCGTCCCTCACCGTGTCTCCTCCTCCGAGTCTTTTCTTGGGTAGACTCTTCTTTTACTCCTCTCTCTCTCTCTCTCTCTCTCTCTCTCTCTCTCTCTGTCTCTCTCTGTTCTCTCTCTCTGTTTCTCTTCTTCTGTCTGGTGCCAGATGACAGATGGTTCAGACATCAAACGTTTGTCTGACGTTTCAGCATCTCCACCACGCTAATGAATAAACCTTAGGAAGCAGGGGATTTTGGGGGGTACAGATGCACATATTCATTACGTGTACACACAATGACACGGGTTCCTTGCCAGCTGGCTCTCTCCTCAGAAAGTATACAACTCATTATTAGACATTTTTTTGCGAATGCTGAATCAACAAGTTAAAGACATCATTCAAATTGATGTGGTGACCCCCCATGGCCTTCAAGGCCTTCACTGATGGGGTTATATTTCTCAGAATAGAAACAAATGTTGTAGTCAGAGACCTTTTCAGTCCAACAACCTTTTGGTCCATGGCCTGTGTCGATAAGGTGCGAGCGACGTTCCTCTGCTGGCTGTAGTGGATAAAGGTGAACGAGGCAATCCACCGATTTCATTTCCTGATTTATTTGTTCCAACATGTTGATACAAACCATTTGAGGAGAAGCTCATGACTACCTCAACTACCAACTCTGATCAGAGTGTGGCCACGGGACAGTGAGACGTTCTCAGACAATGAGCTACAAGTGTCACGCAGCTCGACGCATAGGAAGAAGCAGTAAATACAGTGTCAACCCTCAATCCAATGAACAGAGACGAAGGGAGGAGAAAGAACAACGACGAGGTGAAGAGAATCTCCTGTTTCCAACTGAGGTGCTGTCAAGTTCAAGTTTGGAGATGTGAAGGTCGGCAGGTGGGCAGAAGAAATCAAAGCCCTCAGCTTTCATTTCCTGGATGAACATGACTCCCCTGAGGGTGGAATGATGGAGCGGCTGGCGTCTGAAAAGGAGTCCAGACGAGGAATCAGGGAAAAGATCCCCCTCGGCTCTCGTCGTTCACACCCTGAACTTTGCTGAGCAGCAAAGACGCCTCGCCAGCCTGGCTGGGATCTGTTCCAGATCTCCAAAGCAAACGCAGCTTCTTGATGAAATATGTCAGAGGTGACTCGCGTGCGACGAGATAGAATCTTACTTCCAGATTGTTTTGCACAGCAGCGAGAAAACGGGAGCACCGAGCAGAAGGAGGGCCGAGGCTCACAGGGATACTTTGCTCCATCTACCAAAGACATTATTGATCATATTCATAAACCATCAGAGGCTTTCATTCATCTCCCTTCTCGACCCGCAGCTTTAAATTTACTGTGGCTCAAAACAGAAGAGGACACTCGTACTCTTCTTCAAGCAGACGGAGCTCAGATAAACCGCAGCAAATGAGATTTATACTCTTGTTTTCGTATTTATTGCTGTTGTGTACTAATAATAAATACATCACCATGCCAACCAGCAACTGAACAGATGACCTAAATCTCAAACTCAAGGAGCTAAACTCCTACAGATCCGATACAAGATCTCATGAAGAGCACATTATGGAAATCCATGTTTGATCAAGGAGACAATCACATCCAGGCCCTTTTGGCTTTGTTCACACACTCAGCCTTTCTGCCAGAGGTCACAGAGGTCACTGGCCCCTTATCCTTGACCTCAGCATTCCAGTGACACCATCTCTCTGTCCACTCGGAGACTCGTCAGTCTTCTTCTGTCAAATCGTCACATAACAAGTTCATACTTTTGTCTCTGTAACAATAGAGAGAAAGTCGTCTTACTTGACTGGAAAGAAAGAAACTCAGCTCCAATGACTCAGTGGTTTAACGTCTCAATGACGTAAACCCCCATAATCAAAGACAAAACTTAACACTGTTATGAAACATGGATACTCTTTAAGGACGTGTGGACTGTATGAGTCCGATTATCCAGACTAAAATAGTGCAGGTGTGAAAGCACCGGCAGTCGTGACAGGTCAGCGGGATCACCGCGGTCGTTAGGATTCATCCTCTGGGCACCAGGGACGGACGGAGAGCTGGATCACATGTCATGGTAATCCATCCAAAAACTGACAAGGCCTTTTTCAGTGGAAGACATCCTCCAGGGGGATTGTGAAAATCTGTACAGACGTTCACAACAATGATCTGAGAGTTGACGAGATGTTTCTTAGGACACGTGACTTGTTGGTGGTGAAGCATTACAGTCACAAAGACAACTTTTGGATCATGGTGGTGAAGAGGTTCATCAAACCTGCAGGGGATCGATGAAACCACTTTCTCTGACGGACCAACTGAAAGTGTCCACACTTAAAATGTCAGCAACAACCTCACACGTACGACAAAATGGCGGCACGGCTCTGGTGCTGACACTTTGTTTTTTGAGAGCTCATCAGAATAAAAGACCCCACAGGACCTCCACCCCTGACTGAACACTTGGTGTCTGCAAAACACGATGTCCTGGCACCAGGTATGTTGGTGGTTGTGTGGCTCACACGAGGTGGAGACCGGGTCGTCCGGTAAGCGGGAGTCAGCTGTTCGATCCCCCGCCTCCTCTAGTCTGCATGTGGGGGGTGTACGTCTGTGAGAGTAGTGTGTGTGTGTGTGTGTGTGTGTGTGTGTGTGTGTGTGTGTGTGTGTGTGTGTGTGTGTGTGACAGAGAAGCACAACATATAAAAACGCAGGATGATCAGAATAGTAAGAGGGAAAACATTGGTCCTTCCAACAATCCTGGTGTTGTGATTTCTCAGTTGTAATGTTCACATGAAGTTCCACAAAGCTTCACATCTGCTGCGCTGTTCCAAAACCTAAGTACAGACCTGGAACCACTTATCATATGCAATCAATTACACCACCACCTCACGGCCCCCACCTCTAACACACACACACACACACACACCTCGATATTTGAATAATTTACTTTCAGGCAGTGTGTCTGGAACGAAGTCTCTGTAAACATCCAGACTTTTAGTAATTTGACAAACCCCTCAAGGAAATCAGGATTTTTAAATGTCTGCATAAACGTCTCACATTGACAGAATTTCAACCATAAAAAGACACATTTTTTGCGTTTTGCACGCCGCGCTCACACACACACACACACACACACACACACACACGGGGGCCGACTGTAACAGACGGGTGTTGACAGCAGCCTCTCTTTTGTAAATATTGAATTTAGCCAGACGGGCTCAGTCTAATCTCCCAGCATGCACTGGTCCGACGCTTCAGATATCCAGACGGACGAAGTTTCACTGAGAGTTATATGGTAAACAGCCGTCATATGTTCCGCTGTGTTGCAATCCAGACAAACACATGAATAACTCGAGTCAACAAGTGGAGATCTATGAATATGAATACTTTGCTTCAATTCATTTGCACCAATGTCTGACAGCTACTTGATCGCACTAACACAGTATTTACATTTATTACAGCATGTTCTATACGTGATGGGATCACAGCAGCCTGAGCCGACGACACCGTACACGATGGAAAGGTGGAGGCAGACGTAGAAGCTGAGAAATGGTAAATGCACTATATTTACATATATTACACTTTTCTAGTCTTATTGAAAAGCAGCACAAGTCACATTCACACACCAGGACACATGCGGACGAGGGGAAGCTGGGATCGAACCCAGGTCTTGGGGTTGGTGGACGACCGCCTCTACCTCGTGAGCCGCAGCCGCCCGAGACATGAAACCACTCGTTGTGTTTCCTGTGGTCAAACCATCCATCAGTTGGATGGTCAGTTGACGGTAGATTATTCCCTGACCGGGAGTCAAACCCACGGGCCGCAGGTTTTTAACACGTAAACAGGCGGATGGAAGACTTCCCCTGTTCCAGGTCTACAGTTTGGAAAGTCTCGGTCCCAAAGTTGTGGAATGGATCATAAAGTTATCGCCTGGAAATTAAAGAATAAATGACCGATATTGAACAAAGACTTGTAACGCTTGTGACTGAAGGAAGCTCCGTGTTTGTTCTTGAACTCGTCTACAAATTTCACTTGCGTCTGACATTGAGTACACATGCGGATATTTGTGCACTTTGATCATATAAATATTTCACACATCCCCAAAACTGTCGCTGGGACGAACCAGAACCTTTTTAATTCACTGTATCACTTTGAGTAACGTGGGGACAGAGATGTTCACTGGGTAAGTAACAGAAAGAAGAAGAAATAACTCTGGAGGGAAGTAAAACCGCGTGGTCGAGGTTTCCCTCACATCGTCTTTCACACCGGCGCTTGCTCAAGAGTTGAAAAGCAGATTTGTGCGGCGGTGGAATCATTATGTTGCCTCCTCGCGGACATTCCTGCCAAGGTTGAAATCTCCATTGCTAATATGAACTTTGCATAAGTGCTTATAATGGTGGCGTCGATTCACTCCGGTTATTGTTTTCCCCACTAAAGTAAAGCAAAGCTGAGAAAATTCCTGAGTAAATATAAACTTTGCTTAAGTACTTATGTGCCCCCCCCCCCCCCCAAAGGCACAAAGCCTCGGGGGGAATACCAAGCAGGGCGGCTAAGCCCCCTCGTCCCCGTCCTCGTCCTCGGGACAAAGGGACAGCTTCTTCAAAGCGGCGCTGGGCCTTTAAACAGTTGACAACGGCGAGCGCCTCTGAACGTGACAGTGTTGGAGAATCCTGCAACTCTCGAAGATCTCTCAGACTCGAGCTAACAAGATGAGCTCGTGGCCATGACATGGCTTCATAGGATATCATTTTTCTTTTCTCTCTCTGTCTCGTGCAGAAGTGTGTGTGTGTGTGTGTGTGTGTGTGTGTGTGTGTGTGTGTTTCTTTGTCTCGTCTCTAATTTGTTCGGTTCTATTCCTCCGAGTCTTCTTCAGCTCACCTGTAACTGAAGAACTATTTTATTTATGCCACATACTCTGTGTACTGTTCATACAACGACATGTTGCATAATTATTTCCAATTTGCTCATCTAATCACATTATATTACATTTCATTCATTTAGCAGACCCTTTTCTCCAAAGCAACTTTCAATAAGTGCATTCAACCATGAAGATATTACCCAAAAGTGCAGGAATCAATAGACATAAACATTCGTCCAATAGGCAAAAGACAGATTCAAGTGCTCATATATATATATATATATCATTTTTTATATTAAAAAATTCAGGGAGCAAGGTGCAGTCTGAACAGATATAATTAACTATAAATAAACATATTATGATTACTTAATGAGCTTCTGTAATGAGATTTACATTTAATGAGTTTGCATTGAAGCCAATTAACTCCCATTATGTTTAATGCATGTTTTCCATTCACCGGTCAACGGTGACCTAGTTCATTATGACTACATGTGCATTTTATTGATTATTATGAATCATATATTGCATTTTAACCTACCCGCCATCCACACTAGTATTAACAACATTGTGTTATAGTACAACTGTAAATATGCTTAGTATGACAACATGTACAGTTTATGAGAATGCAGATGCAACTCAGACACCACATGTGTGGTCATCGGGTTTAAATGAAGTCATCAACATCTGTCATTTTTCTAAATCGTAACAGCGAAGGGGGGAGGGGGTCGATGTCTAATGTTGAACTGCTGGAATTTCGAGAGCACAGAAGACGTGTACATTTCTTCAAACGTGCAGTAAAGACTCGGACACTGTTTACATATGTATAAATATAATAACTGTGTATCTGGGCTCTGCTGCCGCTGCACGTCTCCACTGCGAGTGTGAAGTGTCATCATCAGTAATGTGATCAACACCTTCTCCACGTGTGTGTGTGTGCGTGTGTGTGTGTGTGTGTGTGTGTGTGCGTGTGTGTGTGTGTGTGTGTGTGTGTGTGTGTGTGTGTGTGTGTGTGTGTGTGTGTGTGTGTGTGTGTGTGTGTGTGTGTGTGTGTGTGTGTGTGTGTGTGTGTGCGTGCGTGCGTGCGTGCGTGCGTGCGTGCGTGCGTGCGTGCGTGCGTGCGTGCGTGCGTGTGTGCGTGTGTGCGTGTTTCTGCGTGCGCGTGTGTGTGCGTGCGTGTGCGTGTGCGTGAATCTTTTGTCGTTCTCACTCAGGCCTGTAATATCTGAGAAGGTCCGAGATGGTGTGTTGCGTTTGTTGCAGCGAGGCTACAACTTCCCTCTTCCGCAGCATTATAATTACCTTGTTAATATATTAGTGAGCGGCATTGATTACGCGGCTAATCCAATCACGAGAGCCCGCAATTGATCCCTCTGCAAGCAGCCCTGACAATAAGCACTTTGTGCAAAGAGCTCCTCGATAGCACACATGCACAATTGGCTCTCTCGCAGCTTAATTGGCTAAAAATAAGCCAAACGTTTTGGTTTCCCCCCCGACGTGCCGATCAATGGAGGGAATGGGGCCTGAATTCAGATGACTTTCTTTAACAAGCTTAACTGGGTTTTCATCCCCCCTGTCTGTCTCTCCAGCTCCTCCCCCTCCTCACTTACGGCTTGTCTGATTCATTTTTTAAAGATTACTTATTGGACAGTTTCTGGTCCACAGGGAAGAGAGACAGAGGGAAGATGGGACGTATCATCGTCACTGGTCTCGTAAAATGTCCGGATGTGGGCAAAGACTCTAAAACACACAGACTTGTTTGTGAAGATTTTTTTCTTCTTACTGTGTGTGGACGGAGGCCCTGAGAGCTCACAGCACCAGAACTAGAGAAAACACCTTCATCAGTTGGACAAAACATGCGCAGCATTAAGAAAAAGCTCTGCAAATAGGCTGCAACAAAACAGACGTGTGTCCAGAGGACACTTAAAAGTGATGCACACCTCAAAAAAAACTAAAACTAAAACATTTACTTTTTATCTCATTTCAACATCACTGACAGAAAGAGAACTGTATTAGTGCTGCCAGTCAAAATCTGCGGCAACAAAAAGCGTGTCCAGACGCGTGCATCACTTTTAAGTGAGCGACCGACAGGGGACACTTTATGGCGGCGCACCGCTGATCCCATTTCCAATTTCCGTCAGCGTCTGAAAGTTCAACGTGAACGCGACGTATTCTGGAGCGTTTAGTTCAACAACTGTATTCAACAGGACGTAGAAACATGGAGACTCACACGGAGGTCGGTCCACCTCATGGAACTATATTAACTCATATGAACAGAGTTATAAACAATATATTCAGTTTCTGTGAATAAGTTCTTCTGAATATTTACACACTGTAGCTTTAAGTTTCAGAGCTGTGAGCCCTCAGGGCCACCGTAGTAAGAAGAGTTGCATTATGAGTATTACAATCACCACATTGATTGAACCCATTGAATTAGAATACGTCAATCAATTGCATCGTGTTTTTTTGCAAAAAACTCCTTTTTATAAACAGTTTTGATTATTGATCACTGTTTTAAAAACATCTACGTATACGTAGCCGATCCAAGTTATCCATCAACAGACCTTCCTCTTTACCTTGCCTCCTTCTGTGTAACCTCTGTTACCCGACTCGGGAACGTCCTCCTCCGTCCGTGTGTCTGTCTGAGGCCCATCTGAGGACCAGCTGGTGGCCGACGGCAGCTGAGGCCCATAAATCAGACGTGGAGGCAGAATTCCTTGCAGTGCAACGGCATTCACTTTGTCAGCCATGAAATAAAGATGTAGCGGAGCAGGAGGTCAGCGCCTGCAGAGTCCACCCCCCTTAAAGCAACAACAACCTCACATCCACCCTCCTCAAATCTTTATCCGTCCTCGGTGACTTTCTCTCCACAGGTGGCTGCGCTCATCGCCTCGTCGGTTGTGTGGTCCGCCTTGTCTGGGCCCTAATTTATGATTTCTGGGTTTCTGTTATGGATTTTTTTGACAGTGGAGCTGAATCTCCCGAAGCCTGGTGACTGTGGGCTGTGGAGGATATAGTGACGTCTCCTCAAGATCACAAGTTTTTCATTTACAGCATATTTGAATGCTCTTGAGAAAGTGAATTACATTTTGACGGAGCTCATTTGACCTTTCATGTGAAGAGTAATACATTTAAGTCCTGATCATAAAATCATGTCTGTGATATCTGGAGAACACGTCAAATGAAGAGTTTATCTTTATATAACTTTCACTTTCAATCACTTTCTGTCGCAGGATAATCAACATTTCTACAAGAAAACAATGAATAAACAACCCTATTAAAGCTAAACAGTATTTGTTAAGTACAGTTTATATTTGTGAAAGGCACAAAAACAATATGTTTACGAAAAATTAAGAAATATGTTACCATTTTTTAAGTATCTGTAAACCTTTGCCATAGTTTTAATTTGATTGAAAGCTAATGTTACTTTGGCTGAATGGAAAATCTAGTAAAGTATCGTGCAACAGTGACACAATAACATCAGCAAACTGACTAGTAATGACTGATGTAATGATTCTACAGGACATTATCTAATATTAACCACCATATATCAAACTAAGGCTGCAAGAAACAATAACTTCAATAACTCCGTCAAAGTTCCACAGCCTCATCGTTTTGGCATTAGAGAGGATATTTGTTCACCCATACAAACACACACACACACACACGCACACACACACACGCACACACACACAAACACACACACATGCACACACACACACACACATGCACACACACACACAGGCACACACACACACACACACACACACACACACACACACACACAAACACACACACGCACACAAACGCACACACACACACACACACACACACACACACACACACACACACACACGCACAAACACACACAAACAAATGCACACACACACACACACACGTACAGGCACACACACACACACACACACACATGTAAAAGAGCTCATTGTCTTGCGGCGCACCTGCCCGGTCTCCATCATGGCCACAGCAACATATTGGAATCCCATGTAGGATTTCTTCTTAATCCATGTCCCGCTTGTTCCTGCATTAGTCTGCGTGTCATGGTGACATGTAGCCCGGCTCCCGTTAGTCCGGCCGGGGGGATAGTGTTCACGCACAAGTTCCCCAACGTATATAACACATGTACGACACACACCCAACACCGGGAGTCAACAACTGAGCCTCGGAGAGGTGACGTTGTTCATGTTGAGTCTTCATACCAGAAGTCAAATCACTTTATTTTATCCACATATAACTTTAAATAGGCTGGAAGAGCTGCAACTAAAGAACACAAACTACTACTTATATAAATATCTATGTTTTACATGAGAAACTTTGTTTAATTATCCAAAGATCACAATGTATTTACCATTATATTAAGATATTAAACCAAATGGTTTGCCAATTGGATGTTCATTTAAAAATCTGCTCACGTTTTGTGGGACATTACTGAAGATGTCAACTACTGAAGTCGACTGGACACAACAACAGTTCAGTTCCCTCACATGACAGATTCTTGAGTTTTAAAAATCTTAATAAATTGTGACTGAGGATGTTTTTTGCCTTAAATTGAATGTGACTTGTTGCTTATTTACTAATAAGTAAAGTAAAGCTGATTTACTCTTCCAGTGCTACAGAGCAAATAGTATTTCATTTCATTTCATAATAATTTATTTTGTTCATTTCAGTGTCACCAAACACAATTTTACAAAACAAACAATACACTTAAATCTTATATTGCCCCGCCCCTTTCATATGAATATTATAAATACAGATGACCGTCCCTTTTTAGATTTCCTTTTTTCAATCAAAACCAAATCAATATTCTTTTATACAATTATATTAATCAATAGCAATCAACAGAACTTAATTATTACTCCATACACACAGTTTCCTTATTTGTTCTTTTTTATTTTTTTAATTGAAAAATATTTGAACAACATTTTAACATTGCCCAGAGAACTACACAGTTTCACTCCATATACAGAAATACACATCTGCGTATGGACTTTTGAAATCATAGTTCCTTGTGATCCTCATCATTTGATAAGAACAGCCTCTGTAAATGTTCAGGTAGAAGTCTTATTTCTGGCTTTAAACACAACCAATCATAGTTTTTTTAAACAACTCAATCTTAAAGTTTCAACACTTGATAAACAGTTTGTTGGAGTTGTATTGATCTTCACTCTCCCTCAGCTCCAGTTTGAACCTCAGTTCCTGAGAAACGTTGAGTCTTCAGTCACTAATGTCTCCACCGTGTTCGCCAGCTGCTGTTGACTTGGTCTGGACGGGTTCGGTGCTGGACAGGTGGTTGAGAAGAACACGTTCATCAGAGCGTTTTCTGTTCAAACTGCTTCCTTTGAAGGCCGTGGTGACGAGAGAGAGAGAGAACAGTAAAGATGTTGGTCATAAAACCAAAAGACTGAAGTGAAAGATGGTGATCTGACCTGCAGGAGTGGGTCGTCACTACATGAGCCATGAAGAGAATTGATTAGTGCAGCTTCACGGTCCAGAATACATTCAAAGTAATGGGTTTCTTACTTAACTTTAACTTACTTTGAATTGTGTTTTGATGAATTAAAGTCAACAGTGGAAGTTGTAATGATACAAGCATGAAATGACATAAGTATGAATATAATAAATATCCTTATGGATGTCTGCTCGTGAGTCTGTGTATAAAACAGTTTTAGCACTACTTGACAAGTTAAAGATAAATTCCGGCCTCTACAATGACTCGCTATTGGAAAATTAGAAGATGGAGCTAGCTGGTTAGCATGCTAACTTTCTTAGATGCAAACTTTTCAAAAAAGTTACAGAAATAGAGACAATTTTTAAAAATGTTATCTTTGTGAGAAAAAAGTTTAAAGTAAGTTTCTGCTCGATTGGTGAGTTAACAGCTGTTAATGCTAACGCTAGCTAAGTAGCAATAGGAGAAACATTAATACAGCTCCTTTAAGTGAAGGTTTGTCCTGCAGTCAGCTGATCAGTGAGAACTGCTACTACTTTACTTTACGGTCCAAATGTAAACAGTTGTGAACAATTAGTCCTGTTTGACCTCATTACGACGGGGCAGTAAATTCATCCTCCGTCCATCCCTCTCTTTCTGTTGGTCAGGTTTTTCGGGGTCAGGGGTCAGGTCAAATGTTAAAAGGATAGGTTTGCGTTTGTCTACTTGTATTGTTAAGGCCTCGGTCCCTCTGACCTCCATATGCTGTGTTCATAAGAGTCACAAACACACACATACACACTCAGTCGTGCAAAGGCATCAAAGGCAGAAGAAGAAGAAGAAGAAGAAGAAAATACTGCAAAGTGAAAATGGCATCCGGCCGTTGAGCGTCTGTAATGGGCTGTGGATACTGGTCTCTGGTGAGGCGACTTGTCCGTTCTGGGGTTAAGTCGGACTGTAAAACCTGAGGTGGGTATTTCCCGTTCAAAGGTCCTTTGAAGAGGAACAAAGGACTGAGTCTGTCGTGGAGATTATCCTGTTAAACCGCGGCTGGCCTCGCCCACCCAGGATGGCTGCAGACTACGGAGCTGTCACATCAGTCTATACTCTGTGTTGGCAGGCAGACTGGGGACACGGCCACGCCTGTCCGTGGGTTGGATCACCGTCAATTTGATCATGTTGTGTCGGTATCAGGTCACAGTGAAGACGGGAAGAGATGGAGATGATGAGAGAACAAGAACAGAAGTCCGAGGCTATCGCTCCTCTGGATGCTGCAATGTTCTTTACATCGCACATTATCAAACGTGTAGAAAAGACCAAATTACAGACTGACAGTCTTAAAGTCGAGCCTTGAACGTAGTATCGCCTTAAACTGATTGTTTGATGACTAGAACCTGTTGGGTTCAACCTCTTGGGAGCACAAGCGTGACATTCGGACCGTTTCTAAGATATGGAGATATTTTGCGAGCAGCGGGGATATTTTGGCCTGATGATGGCATTTCAGGGACGGTTGAAGAGAAACTAAAAAGAAGATGGGTTTGTCTTGAACGTCCAGTTTGCACGCCGTTACCATAGTTTCTACAAGTTTCTATTAGGGGAAACAAATTGACAGTGTTCTCGTCGCTCGGCAGACGTCACATGATTTGTCGCTCTCAATGGTATCAATGGTATTTTGGTCTGCATCTGTTGGCAACACCTCTCGGAAATCGTAAATTAACAGAGACTAATTAATCCCAGACTAATATGCATTTGAGTATTAGTCTGACTACAACAGGCTGAGTTTGTTGATCCGTTCACGCCAACCTCCACCACAGGAAGTGTGATGCTAATAACAATATCATGCTACTTCTGACTCTGCACCCAATGGCCACCGCAGGTCCTTGTCAGGGGAAACATGAATAAAATGGTTTCATAGATTCAAACAAAAGCTGTCATCTTCTGTTGAGTCTCAACGTGTTCTTCAAGGGGAAGTTTGAGGATGATATCAGCAGCAAAGGTCAAAGGACATAATTATAAGGAGTTACTCACTAAGAATCGTCCCCTGGGGACCACGAATGTCCATACACAATGTATTAGTATTCTCACCAGTTTGTCAGGGCACAATACTGTTAGACAAACAGATCGATGCCAATGCCTCATTGCTATTACTGCAAAAACAGTGTCAGAACCTGTCGCACAGGATTTAATTAGATACGAGAGTTCTTGCCATTAACAGAGAAAATGAAAGTCTAGAGGAGCAAAGTATGTGCGAGGGGATGTATGGTCGCAAGCTGGCAAGATGAGGATGTGTGAATCTTGCTGCTCATCTCATGGAAATTTAAGATGTGTGGAAATGTCCTGAGCCCTGAATGCAGACGATAAAGTGTCTGTGACAGTTTTACTGTGATCTGGGATCCTTAGCCACGATATCAGTCGGTCTGGTTTGACAGGCTCTCACAGCTGCTGTTATTTAGACGACAGTTCACGACCACGCACCGCCAGGGAGATCTGATCTGACTGGCTGGGCTGCTGCGTGAACATAAATAACTGAGTTTAATGAGGCCTATGATTTTAATATCTCCAGGCTTTAAACTTCACATCTGTGCAGCCGTGGTGCGATTGAAACAACACAGCTTGGTTTACCGGCAACAGTATTGGACAACCTATTGGACAAACACTGCACTTGACAGGATTCTGGTGACAACTTGGGCGGCTGACTGTGGATCACACTCTTAATCATGTCAGGCTGTTTCCCTGCGACTTTGTCTTGTTGTTTCCATGATTACATTTATATTTAGAATATTCCCTCGCTCTGCTGAAGAAGAGGAACATTATGGTTGTTGACATAAT
>NC_061515.1:927500-930000 GCF_022379125.1 Scophthalmus maximus
GTCACACTATTATGAATATGAAAAATTCTACTTGCAAAAAGGACAATACATGATTTTATTCAAAGTTGGAATGTATGGGCACATCTGTGGCGAAGAAATGAGCGGCAACAAGTTAATATTTCCCGGCCACATATCTTCATTGTTCTTACTCTGTAATCCATCACACTGGACCTGGAAGGAAGACCGGAGATGTAACGCTGACGAGACTCTTAGGACTTGTGATTGTGATGAGTCATAGTAGCGTATTCACCTTCACATTAACAGACTAACTCTTATTGTTTGACAAGCAAACTCGGGAAAACTATGCAACACGTTTTGACTTGCAAACAAACTTACTGCAAAAAATGTTTCCAAGCAGTTGAGTGAAGCGACGCGTGTGAAGTCTGGGCATCAGCGACGTCGGTAGGATCTGTAAGTGTCGACTCCTCGTTAGACTTGTATTTGTGCCCCTGAATGTTGGACAGAGTGAAAGAAGCGAGCGGTCCCCATGAGAACCGCCTGCCTCAGAGGATGTTAAAGTGTAATCCAGCCCTGCCTCTCCACGGCCCCACAAAGAGAGCTGTGTGGAGTAATCTCCAGGGCCTAATCTCTAACCTTAATCACAGAGACACTGTGGAGAAAAAGAAAAAGAAAAAAGGGCCACAATCTTTTTGAACAAGCGCCGCCAAATGGTGTGTGCAATTAATCTCCAATTCAGCCGCACAAAACAGCCAATTTGTATGTTAAAGAAGGACGTGGGAGGCGTCAGAAAGGGGAAAGAAAGGGGCCAGTTGTAGTCAAACATTATAGTCGGGGGCGAATGTCGACTCCTTCAGCCTCAGTCTGCCAGCGGGTGAATACTGGTGTTTTGATGGCGTGCCACGTTGTTGGACGGAGAAAGGCGTGCGTGGAGGTTTTTGATTGAACTGCAGGGACAGACGAGGGCGAGGGGAAAGAGCTGAGCAGTGTGGGATGGATATATGTTGAGGTCACAGGTCAGAGGAAGGCATGAGGCGCGATGGCTTCTCCTTTTGTTCCTCATTATCTCCTTAAACACACAACACGTCCTGGTACAGCGCTGCTACACACTGCCGTGGTGGTCCCAGCAGCAGACAGATGGTAGAGAACCCTCTCTGTGCTTCAATCACACATACTTCTCTTTGTTCTGTGTACCAACATGGCATATGTGAAGTCAATCACATGACTCCATCCTAACTGTAGAATAGACCTTCACTTTTTATTAGTGCTGAATCCGGCCCAGAATTAACAAGTTATGCGTTTTGGTCTGGCTAAAAAAAAAAGAATCATTCTATGTTATGTTATAGGCTACTAGGTATTTAGATTATTCAGATTTAACCCCCAAAAAATATGTATGTATATTATCCCTACAGCACACAGACCCTAATAATGAGCCTTTATCCAAACCTGACCTCTACAAAAAATGTATCTTTTTCAACCTAGAAAAGGCAGATAGATCCCAAATCCTACATCTGAAGAGAACCATCAAAATACTTGTTAGAGGAAGCGTTTTTCTCTCCTTTGGTGAAGAATATACCAACGTTAACATCATCATTCATGGACGTTAGCCATTGAGCCACTTTGAGGATAAAAATAATCACAGCAGTCGTCTCCAGACGACTGATTTGTTACTGTGCCAATGAAAACAGGAAGGCCACTGCACAAATGAAGATATTTCTTCTTTTAATTAACCCTGGAAGTGTTCTGACTTGAGGATGCGTTGGAGGGTCGTATGGCTTTTGGTTGCAGATGCCAGAGATGTGGAATGGGATGAGCTGGCGCCTAAACACAGAGGCAAGCTTGTAGAGTTGAAATGTATTCCAGGTGTGTAGGTGCGTTGGCAGCATACAGGAACCAGACGCGATGGCAAGAAAACAAGAGAAAGGGAAAGCGAAAGCCAAGTCCTAACACAAGAGGAAGCAGGTAGTCAAGGCCTTCGAGGAAGGCAGAGACGTTCAGGAGAACACTACAAAGAGAGGCCATCAGAGAACATCACCCAGTTACAGCCAGAAAAGACTAATGTGCACTCTTGTTATCACGATGAAGTCTCCACTGTAATAAATGGAAAATCCAAAGAAATTTGGGGAAAAGGGCCAGATATTCCTTTGGAGAGGCGACCTTGACTGACACTGTGGCAAATCTTCATAGAGAATTTCTGTCCAACAGTCCCAGGCTGGTCCCAACCCTTCCAAGGCTCAGTTCTTTAAACTCAAGCCATTTGGGATCGGCCAACGAAGTGTCAAAGACGGAGGAACATGTGCTCGCAAAACACATGAAAACCTTGGCTCGAAGATGAAGAGGCTGCGCAAGTTTAGGGTCATTTGAACATCATCCCCAAGGGACATGGTACAAGTCAGTGTGGCGATGACGATGACGATGACACGTCCTGCGTGTAGAAGACAACAATTCTGGATCCTTCAAAGACAGGAAACCTCATGGGGGAGGTGTACCTGTAACAAAGATACCACTGGTTTGAAAGGTGACGGAGATCGAGAGACCTTGA
>NC_061515.1:935000-937500 GCF_022379125.1 Scophthalmus maximus
CCCTCGTGTATTTAGTGTCTGTGCTTCGTGCTTTAATTCTGGCAGAAATATATTAGATACAAATAAATAAAAGTCTCCTGGTTAAAATTCCAGTGCTTGGCCACAAATCATTCTTTACATGAACTCTGTCTCCCTCCTGAAGCGTCTTGGATTAAAACATTTGTAGACACGGGGCAAGAGAAACATAATTAAAAAGAAAACATGAATACTTTTGGCCTGTTCTGGCTGATATGAGTATGAAATCTATGACTATGAATCATGAAAGAAAAAGAAAAAGAAATCCAAGGCCACCCCAAATATTAATGGCTGCTTCTTTGTTTCAGGCCCCGCCCCTCCACGACATTTCATGGAAATCTAGTCATGTAAACAAAAAAACAAACAAACAAACAGACAAACAAACAAACAAACAGACAAACAAACAAACAGACAAACAAACGCGGATGAAAACACAACCTTAAATCCAAATTTGAAAAATTCAGTTAAAAAAACGTCGACGTTGGAACAGTTGGACTGGATTTGATTGAAGCTTTATTTCAAAATCACAAAGAAAGAAGGTTGACTCAATAAATACAGTTCTTGCCCGTGTGCTTAAAAATGTGGTGCCATTTTCTTTTCTCCGCATATTTTACAGTTCACCATAAATAACTTTAAAGAGATGCAGCACATTTCAGGCATCGACAAAACAGAGGAACAAAAAACAAAACTGAAAACAAAACTGAAAACTTGTATAAATATAGGTTCATCTAAGGACACGAGAGAATCTGAGAGAAGAACTGAAATCCTGGTGTACAAACATGCCCACGTAACAATGATGAGCAGTGGCCTCGGGATCTGTGAATGCCATGAAGCTGCCTCAACAAACATTCCAGCGGCTCAAGTTGCATATGGTCGCTCGGAGATGATCAGGATGGGAAACGTACAACACTCCCACATCGCCGGTCATCTCCCTGCATTGATGATGATTCATGTACCAAGCAGCAGAAAGCCTGTCAGCCAATGAGAACAGGTCCAGTAAGCCCCTGTCCTCTCCGTCACAACCGATCTATCATGTACACGGTGAGTTTCTTTACGTACGTTCTTTTCCTGAAAGATTACAAAAAGTTAGGAGGAAAAAGACGCATCTAGAGAAATGGCTTTGCATATTAGTCAGTGAACTTTGAAACGATATATACGATGTATTCACTCCTCATCCAGATGCATTTGAAGAAGAAGAAGAAGAAGAAGAAGAAGAAGGAGACGTCTGCGTCTCTCATAGTGCAAAAAAGTTTCCTGTCAGTAAAAGTGAAAGTGATGGAAACAAACGGGCGACAGATGTTAAACCTTTTCTACCTCAGGCCTGTTCTCCATCATACTGATCAGCTTTGACCACAACATTAGTTTTTATCACATGACTGTGGAACCCGGGTCCGCAGTCGGTCCGGAACCAGTTTTTTCTTTTCGATTTAAAGAACCCGGAGCCGGAAACAACCCAGAGATGTTTTGGGAGGCGCCCACACGGAACTGACAGCTAACGGACCGTGAGGAAATATTCACTGAGGAAAGTAAAGTATATTCACATATCTTCCATTTAGAGAAAAATGCTCCGGTTTCTTTTTGCAGACTCTGAGCAACGTTTCAGTGGAAATTTGGCTCCAGGTTGAAGCAACAAGTGAAATTGATCGGTACGATGGAAAAACAAGCGAACAGGATCCAGAGCGGCTGAGAGAGGCTGAAAGCTCCGGCTGTGCGAGTGCAGTGCAGTGCAGTCTCCCCGCGGGTGTGAGCTGAGCGTTAGCTGCTGTTGGTGATGATGACAGAGGTGCCTTTGTGTCCGGGGCTCTGCTCTGCCGGCATGCGGAGGTGTGGGGTCACGTCGTAGTGGGTGGGGCCGGTGCCGGCGGAGGTGCAATATCCCCGGAGACTCTCCGGGTCATAGAGGTGCTCCAGAGCGTAGCCTGTCAGGGAGTAGGCCGTGTGTTTGTCCAAGTAGGGCCTCGGGTGGGCGTGGGAGGGGTAGAGGGCCGGGGCCAGGGCGGGGGACGCCGAGCATGGGCCCGAGCGACCCAGCGGGTGATGCAGCGGCAGAGACAGAGTGGGCAGGTCAGTCTGGAGGTAGTCTTTGGGCTTGTGGAGGCGCTCGGACCTCGGACTGCTGAGTCTGGACAGGGGGCCGGGGCTGTCCGCCGGGCTGATCGCCTGGCTCAACCCTCGGCACACCACCGGCTGCAGCGGCCCCTGAGCGAACTCGGGAGTGAAGCACGGACCCGTGCCCTTGGGCAGCCCGTTGGCCGGTCCCAGCGGGGGGTCCGCCGGGCCCTTGCGCAGATGAATTCGACTCTCTTCCTCCTTGATCATCTGCTGCGTGGCTCGGATCAGCGTCTGGATCTTGCTGGGTTCCTGCGGGCTGCAGTGGTAGTGGTCGGCCCGGTACCGGTCGCCCGAGTCGCTGGCCGAGCCTGCGTCCGGAGAGCTGACCACGCTGTCCTCGTCCCAGTGGCCGTGGCCTGCGGAGGGAGGGGGC
>NC_061515.1:942500-1060000 GCF_022379125.1 Scophthalmus maximus
GTCAGTCTCAGATAAACTCTACCAGATGACGGAGGCGGCGGCGGCCGCAGGTAACCACCGACACATGAGCTCTCCTCGCAAACCGAGTAACAAAGCCGCCACACAGGAGAGCGACACGGGCGGAACGTCTGACATGGGTCGAAGAAGAAGAGAAAAGCTGAGGTTTCCCCCGAAATAAAACAAAATCATAATCATAATCATAATCATATTCACTCATTTCCTTCTGTTTCTGAACTCATCCCCTACAACGATGAAAACTAAAGAAAAGTTTCTTTATTGCCAGATTTTTTTTTCTTTCTTTCCTGCTCCAACAAACACATGTTGTATTTTCCAATTAACCTCCAAGTTAATTGCTTCACATGAACTGTTTGTGTGAGTCTCCAGTATCAACACTCATTATCTTATCACAGCAGAAATGACAGCGCGGCAGAGATCGGCGCCAGCGAGCGTCTCTCTCTCTGCAGACACGTCAGTCATATCACACTCAGGAACAAACCTGCTGTGAAGATGATCAATAACATGGACATGTAGACACATGAGCAGTTGTGCTTCTCTGTTCCAGTAGTTGATGCACAGGAGTGATTCAGCACCACAGGGTTACGAACACCTCAACTTACTTCATCAGGCTCTGAATACTGTACACACAATATTAGGATGAGCTTGTGGACAAATGTTGCTTTCAAATATCGGTTATCGGTCTCTTAGGTTAGTAATAATCGCTATCGGTCCTGAAATAGCCAAAATCGGTCGACCCCTAAAACAGAAATCCACTTTCATCCAATAAATTCTGTGTACAGATAAAAGAACAGCACGCTGACCACACACCACCAACACAACAACAACAACAACAACAACACAACAACAACACAACAACAACAACAACACCCCACCAACACAACAATAACAACAACTACACAACAACAACAACAACTACTACTACAAAACAACTACACAACAACAACAACAATAACAACAACAACAACTACACAACAACAACTACACAACAACAACACAACTACAACTACACAACAACAACACACCACCAACACAACTACAACTACACAACAACAACAACACATCACCAACACAACAACAACATACCACCAACACAACAACAACAACTACACAACAACAACAACAACAACAACTACTACACAAAAACAACAACATACTACCAACACAACAACAACAACAACAACAACAACTACACACCACCAACACCACAACAACAACAACAACAACAACAAAAACTACACACCACCAACACAACAACAACAACAACAACAACAAGGAGCAAACCCTTTGAATCATCTGACTGAACCACCCGGTGAGTCCAGCAGCACTGAGGAGGAGACGAGGAGACGCAGAGACTCACGTGAGGACGTAGTTGACACTGACGATGCAGTGAGGTCGCGACGAGCGGCTGTTGTGCACGATGGTGGCGTAACTCTGGACCCAGACCCAGCCGCCCTGCTTGGCCAGGAAGCGGTAATACTTAGTGGTGACCTGACCCTTCACCAGCACTACGGATCAAGAGAGGGGAAGAGAAATCACACATGGTCACTGAGAGAGGAAGAGAAATCACACATGAGAAGAGAAATCACACATGAGAAGAGAAATCACACATGAGAAGAGAAATCATACATGAGAAGAGAAATCACACATGAGAAGAGAAATCATACATGAGAAGAGAAATCACACATGAGAAGAGAAATCACACATGAGAAGAGAAATCACACATGAGAAGAGAAATCACACATGAGAAGAGAAATCTAACCCCTAACCCTAAATCACAGTAAAACTGGATAAATCTACTGTTGGAACGCTGCCCTGCATTTATTGTTATTTCATCTTATTGTATTGCACATAAAACATATGGTGAATATATATATGGTGTGTGTGTGTGTGTGTTTGTGTGTGAGTGTGTGTGTGTGTGTGTGTGTGAGTGTGTGTCTCTGTGTGTGTGTGTGAGTGTGTGTCTCTGTGTGTGTGTGTGTGTGTGTGTGTGAGTGTGTGTGAGTGTGTGTCTCTGTGTGTGTGTGTGTGTGTGTGTGTGTGTGTGTTTGTGTGTGAGTGTGTGTCTCTGTGTGAGTGTGTGTGAGTGTGTGTCTCTGTGTGTGTGTGTGAGTGTGTGTGTGTGTTTGTGTGTGAGTGTGTGTGAGTGTGTGTCTGTGTGTGTGTGTGTGTGTGTGTGTGTGTGTGTGTTTGTGTGTGAGTGTTTGTCTCTGTGTGTGTGTGTGTGTGTGTGTGTGTGTGTGTGTGTGTGTGTGTGTGTGTGTGTGTGTGTGTGTGTGTGTGTGTGTGTGTGTGTGTGTGTGTGTGTGTGTGTGTTTGTGTGTGAGTGTGTGTGAGTGTGTGTCTCTGTGTGTGTGTGTGTGTGTGTGTGTGTGTGTGTGTGTGTTTGTGTGTGAGTGTGTGTCTCTGTGTGTGTGTGTGTGTGTGTGTGTGTGTGTGTGTGTGTGTGTGTGAGTGTGTGAGTGTGTGTCTCTGTGTGTGTGTGTGAGTGTGTGTGGAGAGAGAGAGAGATCATTTTTCCAGGAAGGTAAAACAAACCTAACTCACACAAGTGATGAGCACAGCGCAGGTGGAAGGAGTCACAGCTGTGGACGTGATGATAGAGCGTCTTCTCTATTAGGTCCTGAGGCTCGTAGCCTGTCAGGTCTGCGACCCTGAGACACACACACACACACACACGTGTTCTCAGGGCTCAGTGTTAACTCTTCTTCACATTAACACGTACGCGACGTATCCACGGGCGGATAGAGAAGGAGCACAGTGAGGAACAGAACGTACCGCGAGTCGAGGAAGATGAGCTTCATGTCCAGACTGGCTCGGAACATGAACATGTTGCTGTGCAGCTTGATCTCGGTGACGGCGCTGGGCGGCAGCGAGTGACCCACCGCCACCAGCCCCACGTTCTGGTAGCAGCCGTCGAACGGGGACATGTCCAGGCTGTACTGACGGATCTTCAGGTAGCCACTGCAGTGGATCACCTGGAGGCCGAGAGAGCAAATGCATCAGTCCACACGTCGGTCCAGTCGCTGGGATTCAAACGATAACATCACCAATATCGTGATAATAAAAACACTTGGTGACAGTGACGAGTATTTCAGCAGTAACATCACCACGTCCTCCAGAGTCGCTCACTGCCCCTTTAACACGCGGCTGTGTTCAGTCTGAACGTCAACCATGACTTTGATTTGCCACTATTCATAATTAATAAGTGACCACGACGCCTGGTAAAATCTCCATTATAATATCAACCCACCAAGGTGAAGCTCACAGTAAAGAGACAGAGAGAATTCTGAGCATCTGGTCGAACCATGAGCCCAAAGAAATATCAAAAATGGATCAACCTTGTCGCCGTGACAACTGTCTGACACATTCATCCTTCCAGCACAACGATGCCGCTCCAGCTGTTGGCTTCACCTTCGGGACAAAATCTGAACTTTGTACATAATCTAATAAGGATTATTGCCATTTAATCTTCCTCTCAGAACCGCGGTCACTGAACGTGAACTCTTATTGATTTTGATTTTGATGATCTCGCAATTTCTTTCCTTTTTCCACCGTCCTCAACCTTCTCACAAGCCCTGGTACGATACTTACAATTCATTTATACTCACAATAAAAAAATACATATTATACAACTATACGCTGTGTTGTGTATCACACACCATCATTGTTTGTCGTATTGTATTTGTATTATGTTTTCTATGTCATTGTTTCTATGCAGCATGTGTGAAGTGCCCAAGACAAATTTCTCAATTTGTGGGACGATAAATTAATCTTAATCTTATTTTATCTAATTCTATCTTATTTTATAGAAAACCTATCGTGGTGTTGAATCTGTCAATCACTCGCTCTTTGTGTTGTGATCCTGACTGTATGTACAGTGCAAACATCAACGACAATGGACAGAAAAGAACTACTTTGGCCGCTTAACCCCCAAAAAATCACATAAATAAAACGTACTATAAGTTTTTTTGTTGGATTTTTTTTTGGACTGATTGTTTCAGTTATATCCATTATTTCAATGTATGTAAAATAAATAAATTAGCGGCACATCCGTCCTACTGTACCTTGTAGCCTCCACAGGTGAGACCGGCATTTCTTTTGGCGAGGACACATTTCATTCTCAGGAAGAAGGAGCGCTCCATCTCATATTCTGCAGACAAATAATCAAAGGAAGTTGTTGTTCGTGCTGTATATCATGTACAGTACGAGACGTGCTGGGGTCGGTCGATTACCTTGGACGAAGTGTGAGTGGTAGGGCTGGTGCGCCGTGAGGACGGCCGTCATCTCGTCGTGGTCGGCCGGGTGGATGTACTCGTAGATGCTGTTTCCTGTCAACTCTACCTGTTGAAAACAAACACACGCCTCAGAGCCGAGACACACACACACACACACACACACACACACACACACACACACACACACACACACAAGGCCCTACACACACACACACACACACACACACACACACACACACACAAGGCCCTACACACACACACACACACACACACACACACAAGGCCCTACACACACACACACACACACACACACACACATACACGCACACACACCAACCTGCGACAGGCCCAAATGGACCGAGGCCGTTTCTGAGATGTACATTATTTTCCCGTCCGGCGCGACCACGAAGATGAAGCCGTCCAAGGTCTGAAACAAACAATAAAAGAAACTGTCACTATAGCAACTGGCAACAATAATTTACCTTATCGATAAAATGAATTGTTCTTGTCTTGAATGTTGAGAGACATCAGGACAAAGTCATATTTTAGGAAATAGCAAAACAGTGAGCAGTTTATTAGGTACATCAGCTAACGTAATGACCCACTGACTTGTACCAGTGGGACTCGACCTCGACCTCTGAGAGATGAAGTGCTCCTTTATGAAGCAGCTGATTTGACATATTACCTGTCATTTCATTTCAAATGTGCACACTGACTCTCCATGTACAATTATTGTTACTGCATAGTATTTATATTCTTCTATATTTTGTTCATTTATGTTGCTTGCTTCTTAAAAGAATATTTAGCTGTGCACTTTGCTGCTGCAACATACGACTCTCCAGGGAATATCTGCTCTATGTCGCTCCTCCCTCTCTGAACATCACAGGCCCTCGATCGTCGGCGTGTATTAGTTTGTTCTGCAGTCCTCAATCCTCCGGCCCTGATCCTGACATGAAGCTCTGTTCACGCTGAGCGTCTCTGCTCTGCAGCCGGTGAGCGCTCAGTGTTTCTGCAGCTCGGCTCCATTGAGCTGCTGCTGCCGAGGCTCCGTGCGTGACCAGGAATGTGTTCAGCTCATTTGACTCCTCACCACCGCGAAGGCAACAGGAGGCAGATGGCCGCGGCCGTTAAAGCACACAAACAGCCTGCACCTACATGCGGCTGGAATAGAAATACATGAACGTGTGGTTCTGGTGAAGGTTGGTGTGATTCTAATGAACTATCACGAGTCTTTTCAGTGTTTTGTGTGAACCAGCGGTCAAGTACCTGTAGGAGGTGGGAGCCCAACTCCTGACTGACCCCGTCCAGAGAACGAGTTCGACTCACGTGACCCCACGACTCCCCGAGGCCTGGGAGACACACACACACACACACACACACACACACACACACACACACACACACACACATCACACACACACACACGCGCACACGCACACACACACACACACAGACACACACAGAGGAAACAATGTCGTTAACTGAATCATTAAGCATTTTCTCATTTTACAGTGAAGACGAAAGCAAAAGGCAACAACGTGTTTGAAACTCTTGTTCACTGCAGAGATGTCAGAGAACCCCTGTGCCTGATTTATTGTCTGATATATAAATAACACAAGTTCATAATAGATTCATAATTGTAGTCTCCAAAAAAATATGATCACAACTTTAGGAGTTTAATTATTTATATTTAATTTATATTTATATTTAATTTTTTAGAGTGTAAACACATTTATAAAAATATATAAACTACAATACAGAAAGAAATATGAATAAATCACACTGATTCTACTATGGAAAAAAAAACATCAACATGTTGAGCTCGTGCAGTTTCAGTAAAAGACACGACTCCACATCCAGACTCGACCGGATCGGTGTTCACAGCTCAAAACATGTCCGGGTGTGTGTGTGTGTGTGTGTGTGTGTGTGTTTGTGTGTGATTGTGTGTGTGTGTGTGTGTGTGTGTGTGTGTGTGTGTGTGTGTGTGTGTGTGTGTGTGTGTGTGTGTGCGCGCGCTCCGCAGAACAAACCGGAGCTGATACACACTGAAAACTATCATACATAAAAAGGTATAAAGATAAAGATAAATGTATATAAATATAATTATAAATATATATATATATAAACACACTATTAAACACTTCGTCTAATTTAATCACCAGAACCGAGAACGACCTGAGGAGAAATAAACCATCGGAGGCCTCTCCCCTTTAATAGTCCTCTAGTTATTATTATTATTGTTATTATGATTATTATTGTTGTCTACAACAGCGACAATAGACAGTAACAATAGCAACACGGAGGAGATTATATTAAATAAAATATTGAGCCCAAAAGAAGCGCGGAGCAGAGAGCAGATCACTGAGGCATTTAATAATTCATCTAAAGACAAAACATGATTCACTAATCACCCTCGTGGTACCAACCAGCTTTGTCTCTTATTATTATGATTATTCGACATTATCAGAGCAGTGGTTTCCAGCATTAACTGTTAAAACACGCCATGGACACGGACGTGTTCAATGGACAAGAACTTCTTCTCTCGCGGCACAAATAAAGAAAAATAAAAAGCAACATCAATATGAAACGTTAAATAAATGGATAAATGAATAAAATACATTTTAATAAAATACGTCAATCCTCTTGTGGCTCGTTGGGAGGCCCGAGCCCCGGATGGGATCTAATCGGGATTTTTATTTATTCGTTTTTTTTCTTCCAATATAAAATTTTTTTTTTTTAAATTTAAAGATAAAATTATTTAATTCAAAATAGAATATTAAAACATCTAAATTGCACGACATCCATTGGAGAGGACACGTGAAACAGATAAATAAAAGAATGAATTCAATTTCACAATTCGATTCAGGGAAATAAGAAATAAATGTTCCGTTCATGGTCCAATAATAATAAAAATAAAATAATAAAATAATAATAAAAATAATAATAATAAAAATAATAATAAAAATAATAATTTCGGGCACTTTCATATGTATTGACAGTCACAGTCACGTTGACTGTTATGAAGTGTTGAGAACGTAAATCGAAAAAGGAAAACGAAAAAAGCTCCACGTGGATTTTCATCATCACAAAACGCTGCAGGAACAAAATGTCACACAACGATCAGACATGTTGATCCTCACGAGATGCTTTCACCTTCCTATTACTATACAGAAGCTGTGAAGAGATATTAGCTAATAGACCAGACACGTAATGATCAATACAAACGGGATTTAAAAAAAAAACTAAATCTAATTTGAAAAAATTGATTTTTAAAAAGTGATTGTTTCCTCGTCTCCTGTTGGAGAGAAGTTCACAAGATATCTGAGGTGTTTGGCTGCGGTTGTAAAAAGAATCCACACGGGATGGACAGCCTGGCTGAGGTCAAGGGTCCTGCCCCCCCCCCCTACACACACACACACACTCACACACTCACACACACACTCACACGCTCACACACACACACACACGCACACGCTCACACACACACACACACACAAACACACACACCCACACACACACAAACACACAAACACTCACACACACACACACACACACACACACACACACACACACACTCACACGCTCACACGCTCACACACACGCTCACACACACACACACACACACACACACACAAACACACTCACACGCTCACACGCTCACACACACACACACACACACACTCACACGCTCACACACACACACACACACACACACACACACACGCACACGCTCACACACACACACACGCTCACACACACAATATCATATAGAAAATATGATTTCTTCTCCAAACCACTGCAGAACAAGTGAAGCTCTCTCAGTTTGAAGGGTCACACGTGTCTCGTGGTGCAGAGAGAGAGAGAGAGAGAGTGTGTGTGTGTGTGTGTGTGTGTGTGTGTGTGTGTGTGTGTGTGTGTGAACTGGTGTAAGAGTTATGATTTAATGGAGACAGAGGGAGCAGCCTGCAGGACGGAGGAGCACGAGTCAGATTATCCTTTAAATTATTCAGAGAGCTTGAAAGAATTTGAACTTTTTTATTTCATAAAAACTACTTGAACCGATTCATCAATTATGAAAATAGTCGGCGATTTTTTTTTTACCACTGTGACGTGTGATTCAATAAGAGGAGTTCTTCCTACCACACTGACATTTTACTTTTACTGCCGCGATTATTGTGATATTCACCAGAAGCTCTCATTATTATGGGACCCAGTTACATAAGTGGAGTTGAGTTTTAAAGCGCATCGACTTATTGTTGATGCAACAATATCTACAACTGCTTTAAGAAGTCATCTTCTACGTCTTGAACTTCATTGTTTGAATTATTATTTGGCTACAACAACCTGAACTTATGTTCAGTGTCAATTGTTCTCATAATTTGTGTGTTGAATCATGAATGAAGTATAATACAGATCATATAATTTATGAATATAGATCACGTGTCCTGCTCATATCTTGTGTTAGTTTGACAGTGACTGTGTATTAGAAGAGAAATAATCAAAGAAGTGATATAGTGATTGATTTTTAAATCAAAACACCAGATAACACACACACACACACACACACACACACACACACACACACCGCTTAGATCCTTCTGTCATCACGTTCCCTCCTCCACCTCCACGAGGAACCTCCATCAGATGTGAACATCATATTAAATATGTGCGGCACGGAGGGACATGGAGACACGGACACGCAGGGACATGGGGACACGGAGGGACATGGAGGGACATGGAGGGACATGGAGGGACATGGAGGGACATGGAGGGACATGGAGGGACACGGAGGGACACGGAGGGACACGGGGACACGGAGACACGGAGACACGGGAGAGATCTGCTGCTGACCCCAAACACTCAGGGAGGATAAACTGACAGAATATTTATTCCTCCCATCGTTAATCATATCACCATCTACCTACCTATCCATCTATAATACTGTTTTACTTGTCATCACATATCATAATCATGTTTTCAGTATAACTGCACTGAAAAATAATTCAATAGTATACGAAATAAATGAAGACTATAATACACCAACGCAATATACAACATGAATACACTTATTATTAGAAAAAATGCACATTTGCTTCATTTTTAACCACTTATATATATACATATCTCCATATACATAAAGAGAGATATATTTTCTTGAGAATAATATATGAAGTATAGGCTGAAAATATATATTTTTTAAATCCCACATATTGACATAGGCCATATATATATATATACATATATATATGTGTGTTTATATGTGTATATATATATATGTATTTGTTTTACATTTAAATAGCATATTTTTACTTTTAAAATAGTTTAGTTACCATCAAATGCTACAGATATTTTATACCGCAAATATGTTTTAATCTAAAATCAATAATTAACTACATAAAATATATATAAAATCATAAAAATCGCGCACAAGCCACATTTAGCACAAGGAAATTAAAATATATCATTATACCCTTCATACTGTTACTGTTAAAGTCTAATGACACCACTAATAATAACAACAAGCTACTGCAACATGAAGATGATTATTATACACACACATATGTATATTATGTGACATTATTTCTCTCTCTTACCCTCAGGGAACACGATCCTCATCTTCAGGTAGCTCGTCGTCAGCCGGATGATGGAGGCCTTGTCCAGCTGGGACGTGATGGCGGAGGGAAGCGGCAACAGTTTGGCCAGTTCATAAAATTCACTGTTCTCCTTCTCCCGTCGCGTCCGGGCCGCGTTCTTCGATTTCTCCTTCATCGTGTCTCCTCGGTCCTCTGTCCTCTGTCCTCGGTCCTCTGTCTCTCTCTGCGGTCCCTCACTGGCCCCGGTGTCTCACACCATGGCGGGCCGGTCCTGTCCGGTGCGGTCCCGGAGCTCGTGTCCTCCTCCTCCTCTTCCTCCTCTTCTTCCTCTTCCTCTTCTTCCTCCTCTTCCTCCTCCTCCTCTTCCTCTTCCTCCTCCTCCTCCTCTTCCTCCTCTTCTTCCTCTTCCTCTTCTTCCTCCTCTTCCTCCTCTTCCTCCTCCCTCTCCTCTTCCTCCTCTTCCTCCTCCTCCTCCCTCTCCTCTTCCTCTTCCTCCTCCTCCTCTCGGCCTTTACAATCCTCGGCCGCGGCGGGGACACGTTCCCATGTTGTCCAGATGTTTGCCTCCTTCAGGCCTCGTCTATCTCCTGGACTCTGGAGGATTCGAGGTGTCGTCGGGCCTCAGCCCATCACCGCCCGGTGATGAGGAGCTGAGGAGACACCGCGAGGACACGTGTTTCAATCTTTAGAACATAAAGTAAATATTCACACACACAGTTCCTTCTCTCACCTCAGAAGACGGTTCGTTAACACGCCCCCTGATCTGGACCCTGTGCGGGAATAACCTCCTCCTCCGCCGCCACGCGCGTCTCTTCCATCCCTCAGTGATCTGTGATCTGGGATTTTGATGTTTTATGGATCTGATCAGCGGCACAAGGATCTGAAGACCCGCCCACTGACTGCGGGGCAACTCCGCTCCTATTGGACGCCGGGATCCTCTGCTCGCTCAGCCATTGGCTCCGCCCACTGGGATGGAGACGCGGCCCACGAGGAGCGGGGATTGGTCCGAACTGGATCGAAAAAAAATCACAATCAGAATCAGAAGCCGGTGGAACCAGAACATGTTACACAGAACTCCTCTGAAATATACGTCACTTTTTAAAAAACAGTTTTCTATATTAATAAAAAATGATATTTAGTCAACATACCTGAAGGTTATTTCTCTTTCTGTGAAACCTTCTCTTTCAATCGGCTTAAATATTACACCTCCACTAAACTTCATACAGACAATTTTCTTAATGCATTTTTTGAATTGTTAAACCTGCAACCAGATTCAACTGGACGTGTTACACTTGTTAACAGTGGAAAGAAACTGTTTTCATATTTGGTACATTGAAGTTGACACATTGGCAGAAGCAAAACAAACCATATTTTCTTCATTATCAGATTATCTGTAACGTGTGATGCTCATAACTTGAAGGAATTGTTTTTCTTTTCAACAAATGATGTGCGAATGAACGAGTCTCCACGTTGGAGTCATATAGACAGTAATATGCTGCTTAATGCCCCAAACACATATGTTCATGTCGTCAAACGAACAAATATAAATGGTTTTAATAATGTCCTGATCATTGAGGGATCATATCTTCAAACCAACTTTGTCCTCTACACTTATAGAATTAGTCTAATTATGTTAGATCAGGTTATTTCTTTTTCTAAATTCCCACGTTACCTACGGTTCCCACAATGCAACTGGGCCACTGGCAATATGGGTTTGCTATGCTAGTGGTGGCCGAAGAAGTCTGGAACCTTCTCAATCAGAGACGAGGTTCGACAGAAAAACTGAATTTCAAAGTGGTTTTTCTTTCTCTTCCTCAGCGTCTGATTGGACACGTCTGACGTGTGGAGGAGGAGATTCACGTGATGGAACAGTTGGGTGACTCCTGACTGAAGTTCCTGTGGTGGTGGGAGAGAATCATGTTTCACACACCTGCACTGAAAACTGCAGCAGATTAAATAAATAAACTCTGTCAAGACTTTTTTTTTCCTGTTTCACTCAGCGAAGACACTTTGATACAAACATCTTACCTCCTCTCCGGCAACAGCTGAGATGGTTTCTGTTCGTCCGTCCAACTCTTGTGGACACGATGTCGCTGCGGGAATTTCTTTGAATTTGGTACAAACGTCCTCTCGGACTCAGGCGTGAACTCAGAGGTCAAAGATCACGGCAGTGAGCCGACCTCTGTCTCGTGAACACATCTGGCACAAACTTGAACTCAAAAGATGAACCGAAGGCCGAGGTCACCGTGACAACACAACACATTTGAGACCATAACAAATTTTGACTTAATTTTTTTTTTTTAAATAAAAAATCTGTCAAATTCTTCACCACAGTTTTTTCCAATCTTCCTCCCGTTGTTCTGAATGTGATATGTCACGGACGCCAGGAGGGAAATTCATTACGTCTGGCAAAAAACGTCCATTTGGATTAAAGGATTAACGGATTCGATTTCGGTGGTCAAAGGCCGGAGGTGAAAGGTGAAGGTCACGGTCACTCCACAAAACACATCTTTGCCCACGACTCTCCTCGTGTCCAAGGCTTCACCGCACAGATCATATACGTGTCTGGACAGACACGATGTAAACTCTAGTTTAAGTATCGCGTCCCGACAACAGGCTCCTTGTGGAACTTGAACCCGAACCCTAAATCTCCCCATGTGCCGGGGGGTCGTGGTGTCGAGGTGTCGAGGTGCTGACACACAGAGAACAATCGGGTCGTTTCAAGGTGGTTTTATTCATTTATTTATATTTCTCAGGAATCTGTTTTGTTATTTTTAAGAAGAAATAAATTCTGACATTTTATACATTTCATTTTTGGATCAATATTCCGTCTCTGGTCAGTTCATCAGATGGTCGACCGAGTCGTACAGGTCAGATAACTGCTGTGGCATCATTCTGTGAAGCTGGTTCGTGATTTGATTCTCTGGGTGGAAACACTGTATGACTATATTGTGAACATAGTAATAGTGAACAGTCAAAAAAATATGTAGTTGTGAATCTTATCCTGGGACGTGGCTTGTTTCTTCTGCAGTCGCCTCTTGTCATGTGTCTTTACTGGAATCTTTTGAGAAAATGTTGTGGAGCTCAGTTTTCCCACTACAAACCACTGCAGGGCCGCTTCCTACACTGGATGTGGCCAACGAGTGAGTGGTCTTTGGTGGACTGGAATAAAGAAAAAAAACCTAAACAAGGATTCAACAAACAGAAGCATCCATCGGACACTTTACTACCTTCAGGTGTCAGATTGCCTCAAGGGAACAGTGTCCGAGTCCCCGTGTGCAGAGGCAGAATCTGGGGAAATGTTCAATTCGGTCAATTTTCCACAAAAGTTGGCTGTAAAATCAGAGCTAGAGCTGAGACTGTGAGAAAGGGTGCGCTGTTGTTTCTGTTTTATAGAATTCTTCAAGTTGAGACTGCAAAGAACCAAAAAAGAGGACAGAGTTCTAAGCGAACACCATGATCGCAGATCAGCGTCAGTGTTTAACACAGTGACCGTGTGCTTCCGTCTCGTCACACTCGTTTTTGTTTAGTCCCTGAGCCGAGGCTCATGTCGGCCACCGAGTCCGACACCTCCGTGTTGACCTGGGCGGCGATGCTGGCGGGCGTCACGTTCAGGTGGATGTCGTACTGCTGGTCCACACCCAGGTAGCTGTCACTCATCAGGTACAGTGTGTAGATGAACCTGAAACCACAAGTCACATGCATCAGCAGGACATTTACACGTGGACACAGAGGGTAAAACTACAGTGTCCAGCTGTTCTATGAAATGACTGAGCCGGGAAACAGGAAACTATATTTGCGAGTTGTTTTAAAGATGACATCGTGCCACAAACAGGGAAGAGTAGTCGGACAATGTTAAGAGACGCGATAAGGGCGCTGTCACACCTACAGTACCCTGTTTGGTCCGGACCTTTGGACTTTTCAATTTGGTCTGAAACCAAAGAAGTTGCAGGTGTGAACGTTTCCTCGGACCAATGGACCAACATCTGGTCTAACATCTGGTCCAACATCTGGTCCAACCAAAAGAGGTTGGTCTCGAGTCCGGATCACACTGAACCATGGTTTGGTTCGTTCGCAGTGTGAAAACAAATTCTTTGGATGGTTCAGACTGTCGGACCAATTACAGGAAGTTGAGGAACCAAAACCAACCGGATCAAATGTTTACAATGTAATGAAAACACAAGCGTTGGTTCGGACCTTCGACCGGACGTTCAAGTGAGCAAACGCTCTAACGCATCGTTGGGTTTTATCTTGATATGATTTGGTCTCGTGTTCATTGTATGAGGCAGTGAATTCAACAGATATATTTCCTTGAGAATTAATCAAATAGAATGATGACATTATTTCATACCAAGCATTTCTGAGAAATCCTTCCTTTGTGACCAGTAGAGACCAGGTCACAACCTGCAGCCTTGTCAACTATTGTTAAAGATAAATGTGTTTGACTATGAACCAGTGACAACCGTGTTCATGAACTGCGACTAATCCAAAGTGTCTGTGAGACGGTTCAGGTCGTCTGAGCTGTAACTGGCCTTGAGTCTGACTGAAGCTGTTCCCTCTAAACGACAAGCTTGTGTTCCTGTGTGATTTCAAATCTCCTCTTTGTTCAACTTCTTACTTTCCCGTCTTCTCCGGCGTGAAGAAGGCCAAAGACACAGACGTGTGGTTGCGCACGTATCCGACCCGTTTGACGGCCAGCAGCTCCCTGCGATCCACCTCCCCCATGACCAGGAACCAGCCCTCGTCCTTGGCCTTGGAGAACCGGGGAGCCTGGGCCTTACTGTCCTGCTTCCTCTGAAACAACAAGACACGCTGTCACGGTCCAACTGTGCAACATGCGTAACTGTACTTACATACGTACTTACAGCATATCAACTTTATGTGAGCACGAGATCTGTTAGCGGAGGTGTGGAGAACAAAGCAGAGTCTGAAATATCATAATCCCATGTATAATGTAATGCTTTGCTCGACAATATAATATAATACAGCAGATTAAGAAATTCCGACTTTATTCTTGTAAAATTACGACTTTGGTCTCAAAGTCTCCAATTTTTTCTCTCTCAATGTGGCCCTAATACTCCGTCGTATATTCGTAATAGAAAGTGATAATTGGACTGTGCAAAAAGGAAAAAGAAGAGTCGGATAACGTCACTTTGCCCCTCAAACTTGTTTTTATTATAAATCCTGTTTCCCCGTAGCAAACTGCAGCCACGTCTAAGTTCCCAGGGGAGTTTCAGGGCTGGAGCCCACACACCCCAACGTTATGGAAACACAACACTAAATCACTGCAGTGATAAGTAGCATCAACATCTGAAGATCAGTAAATCTCTTCTGTGACAGAACTGCATCTGTGGCCAACATGCAAAAGCAACCTGAACAAAGAAAACCAGGTTAAAAGGAGTGGAGAGATAAATGGCGAGCTTCATCAGGAGAGGAGAGACTGAACAAGGCCAAAGTTCATTGTGACTTTGAGCAAATCAACTGATCAAAGTGACGAAATAGAACTACATTTTCTCTACTTTCAGCTCGGTTTCGTTCTCCACCACCTCCTGAGACAAATATCTGACTCCTCACACGCTCCACTATGTTCATCCTTCTAACGAAATAGACGTTGCGGAGACGTCACTGACCCTCTGTTGGCCCACGTTGACGCGTCTCAGCGACACCTGCAGAACATACTCCTGGTCGGCGTGGACCCGCAGCCAGCTGCTCTCCTCCCTCAGGTTCGCTCGTGGTGCCGTGGGCAGGCGAAGCTCCGTCTGCTGCTGGCTCTCCTCCCACCAGCCCTTCACACTCATCTGCACCTCCAGCACCGGGAGGTGACTCAGGAAGGACCACGCCTGACGTGGGGGGGGAGGAAGAAGAGTTTCAAAATGGAGAGGAAGGAGACCTTAACTGATTCTAACAGACACTTCTCTGGTCTTAGGAGCTTCTTGCGTGTTTATTTATGGAGGATTTGAGAAACAGTTGGTTTCAATCCCAGACAGAGGATGTGAGACATAAAAAGATGAAGGCAAAGAGACTGGAGCGAGGATGTGTGTGTGTGTGTGTGTGTGTGTGTGTGTGTGTGTGTGTGTGTGTGTTTGAAAGGTAGTGAAAAACCTCTCAATTCACACAGCAAAAGCTATTTATATGAGGATTACTCTCCCTGAGCAAATCAGACAGGAACACTGCTGCACATCTAATTATTTAATTAGAGCGCCTGCCACACTGTGGGGGGGTGGGGGGTGGGGGCAGTGGGGGAGTGAAGGTGGGGATGGGGGTGGGGGGCGGGGACACTGATTGGGTGAGGCCACGGGACCTGCCGATGTGCCCGGACACTCTCATTACTCCTGCAATTAGCACTTAAACTGGAGCTGTAAGGCCATCGATGGAACTGTAATTGGGGATCCTGGAGGAACACGGGACCAGAGTGTGTGTGTGTGTGTGTGTGTGTGTGTGTGTGTGTGTGTGTGTGTGGGAGTGAGATAATGCGGATGATCTGCATTAACCAGATGTAGGAATAGGCCCATTCTGAAGAATATTTTTGTAAAGAAGTATCGCGCCTCACTTCCCCCGCTCTACTGTACACACAGAAATCGTTTCTGTTTGCAAAAACCAACACTCGTTCTTTTTCCGTTTTCAACCTGGTGAGGCAGCGGTCCACTTCCTGTGCCTCCGTCGGCCGTAGATTAAAAGGAAGAGGAAGAAGAAGAAATCAGAACAATACAGACGAGGCGTGTCACGACTTTATTTGGTAGACTGATGTTTGTTGAAGGGGCTGTTTGAACATTAATAATCAATGTTAATACGGTGAGAGAAATATTGAGTTTAAAATAAGGCCATAGATTTCATTTGAATATTTGATTTGTGGAGTACAGGAAATAAATCAGACGCCAGATGTTGTTTGTGTGGACTCTGTACTCAGAGCTGTCCACACCTGAGATGAATGTTGATGTCATGTATGAATGGGGTGGAAGTATTCGTAATCTCACCTGGGCAATCTGACTCGAATTGAACTCTTGGCCGACAATGGCGGCGAAGACACTTTCTTTTCCGTTGCAGGCGGCGATCAGCTCAGGAAGTCCTTCGATTGGCCCGTTGTAGCCTCCCGCGCTCCTCCTCTCCTTCCTGTTTGCCCATTTACTATTCAGTGATTGGAGGAGACGGAAGGAAAAAAGAAATTCTTGGTCAAGAGGCACAGCACCACAATAAATCCTATCCCATTCCTTGAGATATCTTTCAGCATCTGGCCCGCAGCTTCTGCCATTCGCATCCCAACTCTAGTAACATTTTCACTGTTCGCACAAAATGATTTGACACTGTAGGATGCAGGTGTGGAGACTCATGTGGTGCGTGCATGGACATTAACTCTCTGGGTCTTCAATGTGTTACTACATTTGGATTTGCTCCGGCGTCGGAGGGTTTTCAGAAAGCAACCGATGGTGTTTGCCAAGTTCTACACTTGAGGACGGGATCAGTTAGAAACCGCTCAGCACCAGAGACACCGGCTACGGACGGTGCATACAAAACAGTTTCCTGTGCGTCGTGACAGCAGCCTCAAAGCTTTAAAAACCCTTAAAGGGGCAATAAACAATTTTTGGAGAAAGATTGTCTGTTGTTGATGTTTTGACCGGACCGGTCGGGGCTGGAACCCGCAGCCTCCGGTCCGAGACACGGACGCTCTAAACCACGGGCCACAACACACTGAGTCTTAGCGTCTGTCGGATGTCACACACCTGAACAGGTAGAGGTGCTGCTGTTCCACGTGCGGCAGCGTCAGCAACGAGGAGTCGTGCAGCCAGCGGCCCTGGACGATCATCTGAACCAGGTTGCAAATACCGAGGGCTGCGACGAGCCAGCCTTCATTCGCTGCGACATCCAGCATTGCCTGAGCAGAAGAAACACAGAACACAAAGTATAAAAATGAAGATCAAATAATGATTTATATTTATTCCTGCCAAAGTCAAAAGTCTGCCGGAGTATAAAATGCTTCCAACAGAGAGATAACTATAGACACTGAGTGTCTGAATACATCTCCTCTCTTGTTAGAGAGGCAGCTGTATTAGTAATACTCTTAAAACACATACAGCTCATTGCCTTGTTTGAAGTGTCCATTTGAAAAGGGGGGCAAGGTGTTAACTGATAGACATGTCAGTTTGAATGTTGTCCGGGGCGACAGCAACAGTCACGGGTCGTATTAACTTTATGCTTTTCTGTAAGTACCAATAAAAGTTTACATTTAATAAAATGAGAAACAAACCGTAAAGTAAAACTGAAAACCAGAACCGTTTCAGTAAATGGAAGCAGGATGGACACCAGAGAAGTAACCACATCCATGAACCATGAGCCATGTAACATCAATGCCAGATACACAGCATGGAAAATCACCAGCACATGTACATGTACATATGTACATATATACACACACACACACACACACACACTGAGCTGTGGACAATGGCTTACAGACGCACTGACATGGTCCTAACTTCAAACACTACATACGAGGAACAAAATAAACACCATCACGCACACACACACACATATACACACACACACACACACAAACACGCGCACACGCACACGCACACACAAACACACACACACACACACACACACACACACACACACACACACACACACACGCACCACTGTAGATGCTAAAAAATCCGCATGGAGAAAGTTTAATCGATAAAGTTATGGGGTTTGTTGTCGCCGGTGTTCCTGAATCGTTAACTGTGATAAGCGTTAAAGTTTTCAAAGAGCCACTTTCCATGTGAGATGTGGGTAGTAGAGCCGTTGTGGCTGCCAGACAATGAGATAACCTGGGGGGTTTACATACAGTATGACCCCTGAGCATCATGTTATTTATGAGATGGACCAGTAAGTTCAACTACAAATCACCTGCTAATGTTAAACATTCCCCCTTTTTATTCTCGGCTTCATCCTCGGACACAGCGCAGCCTCCCAAGATGTGCAGCACATGATTCAAATCTAATTCTCTCTCACCACTTTACCTTAAATATCCCCTCCAGTCATGTTTTAAAGTTTATAAAAATAATCTGCTACGCCTAATATTTTGTTTAACATTGTGAAAATGGAGAAATGTGTCTGAAACCATCCACTCTCTCTCCCTCACTCAGGAATTCTGAGACCATGAATATTCATGTTATGCAAATAACACAAGCCCCGCCCACCACAGCTGCTCGCGCTAGGTTGACCGGTGGAAGACTGTGATCAACAAGATGGTTAGAGACAACACATAAAACTTTCACCAACTGCGAACGCTAACGGTCTAACATGATGCGCTGCCTCTGCTGCTCTGGAAGTTTCCAGATTGGATTGATGCTTCAAAGATTCATCAGTCAGTTATCAATCACTGTAGTCATGTATTGATGGTGTGTGACTGTACCTGACAGACTCGGATGGTGTTGTCCAGCACGGTCTTGGTGTCGGTGGTGTAGTCACTGCACGGCAGCTGGGCGTGGCTGAAGTGGGCCTGCAGCAGCAGGTGGGCCTTGGTGTGGGCACTGTCGTAGGAGTGGGGGTTGACCTTCAGCGGGAGCTGCTGAGCCAACTGGCTGTTGAGCTGGTCCTCGTTGTGTCTGACGGGCAACTCAGCGTACTCCTCTGCATCCTTGAGAGGCAGAGATAGGAAACAAGAAGGAAACGAACGCAGTCAGACATTTCTTAAATCTGAGCGTCTATCTCCCAACAGCTGCATTTGAACCGGCTTGGAAATCAGCAGAGGGATGGGATCAAACTATTTCCAGAACATTTCTGGGAAAGCCACACACGGACTGACGAGGACACGACAAGCACACGCAGCGCGTCACTGGGACGACAAGATGGTTGATGCTGGTCCATCAGTCTGGTGTCTGCGTCGAGGTAATCGTTGTACAGATAGATGCACGGACACGCGCGGCTCTCCGCTTCACTCCAGTTCAACTCTGCCTAATGTACTCCCGTCAACTGGCTGCCATGGAGGTATTTGTCACCCCCCCTGCGCCAGGTGGGGGGCTGCAGGGGGTGACAGGATAGGAACAGGAATCATCTCTGAATGATTTATGGTTCAGTGCTGTTGTGTCTGCATATGGATGTGCTGGAGAGAAAGACATTTCAGAACCAACAATTCCACACAGCGACTCACACCTCTGGTAGTCACATTCCCTGGGACAGAGGAGGGGGAGGGGAGCAGGGGGAGAAGAGCCTGGAGCTCTGGGGCGGCCGTTGCATTGCAGACAGAAATCAGAAGGAGCGGAGCAAAGCAAACAAAAAGAAAAGGGAAGGTATACACAGCTGAGAGCTATTGAAGGGTCAGGTCCAAGTGCAAGTGCTTCAAAAACATACTTACAAGTTTTTACAAAATTATACATTTTGCCCGGGGGGATGATTGCGTGTCATCTGAACTTTGTCCGAACTTAATTTTTGGAAACAAAAAACCTGACAGCCCTTCTGCAGCTCGTCTGAAATTCCAAACAACTGGTTGTGTGGTTTTTAAAAAAAATAGAGCTTCTTCCGTTTTTCTACTTTTGGTTCAGTTTCAATTACAGGAACATTACTCACGAGCTGCCAAATTAATCACTACAACAAATGACCAAATCTTCATCTTTTGTTTTTTAGTATATATATATATAACATCTACTGTATGATCATTTTCAGCTACTTGTTTGTTAGGTCAGATGTTGTTGTTCACTGATGTCTTGGAAAAAAAACACAGATAGAAAAATGGCCACAAAAATGATAATAAGCATTAATTTGAGAGGCAGATGTACAAATTTTTGTTAAGTCGTCTGCGGAACAATTATCAACATTATGTTGTCGTGTTCAATTAACATATTTCTTCAGCCGACGTGGTAAACATTAAGTTACATCAAATGGCAATTCAGTCTGATTATCGGGAAAACAGTGTGTGTGTTTTTGTGTATGTCTCTGTGTGTATGTGTGTGTGTGTGTGTGTCTCTGTGTGTGTGCGTTTATGTGTGTGTGTGTGTTTGTGTGTATGTCTCTGTGTGTATGTGTGTGTGTGTCTCTGTGTGTGTGCGTTTATGTGTGTGTGTGTTTGTGTGTGTGTGTCTCTGTGTGTTTGTGTGTGTGTGTGTGTCTCTGTGTGCATGTGTGTGTGTGTGTGTCTCTGTGTGTGTGTGTATGTGTGCGTGTGTGTGTGTGTGCGTCCATGCGTGCGTGCGTGCGTGTGTGTATGTATGGAAAATAGGGGGGGGGGTGTCAAAGTTGAAGCAGGAAGCGAGGTTGTGATGGATGTCTGCACAGTGTAGTTATGGTAATAATCTCCTCTGAATAAGTTTGGATAAGTGGTGGGTTTGTTTCCAGAACTGGACGCGTGTTCACAGATGCCACGGCTTCCCAGACATCACTGACAGGAAAGTTCTTAGAGACGTCTTTTTACTCTATTGTTGTTTTTATGAATCATCCGTTTCCCTCATTAAACCATGTTTGCATGTTGTATGTGCACAGACGCCTCAGAGGACGTTCAGCCTCCGGACTGTCAACACAATAACACATAATGACCAAGTGGAAAATATGTCTCTGGAATTTTCGTGCCCCAAAGTCATTAAACAAAAAGCATCTTCAAGTTGCTCAATGTGTTCATGGGTCCTTAAACAAAACACTACCTCATTTATTTCACAATTATCCTAATCGGACAGTTTTTTTTTCTTTCGGTTGACTTTTGTCAAAATCACAACAACGTTAACGACTTTTCAGCGCTGTACATTTCATACTTTCTTTACGCCTTAGTAACGTTACCTGCCGTGGAGACGTCCTTGGGTTTAAAGGTGAAGCTTTGCGTTGTTGACGTTGTTGTTGGTGCTGTTGCTTCCTGCGAGTGGGGAGGGGCAGTTATAACCTACGGAGCACGAGCGGACGCGTAACCTGAGCAGAACCCAGTTACTACAGGAGTTATCTAGGTCTGTTAACCGGGGGGAAGGTGTTCACATGGCGTCTGAGAAACAGGGGTGTCGCCTCAACCTTTTTTTAAACTGCATGTAAACACTTGTACAGTGAGACTGGGGCAACGCTTCACATTTCAGCACTAATGTTCCAAAGCAAACAACAGGACAACGAAATGACCTTGGGACAAGTTGCACAGGCCACAAGCCAGTAGAACATCTGTGGAAGGAAAACTGAGGATGACGGTCCACAGACACTTCTCACTTCTAAAGGAGCTTTTAGAAAACGGCCCAAATCCAGGTGAGCAAAGTTTGAAGAGACTTAACCAAAGAACTGCTGCCGAAGGAGCTTCTGCACATTACTGAACGAACGACCGCCCTGCTCGACAAAGTTAGTTTGATTCAGTTCAATCTCAGCGTTTAAACAGAGAATAAATACGAGCAGAGAAGTAAAACAGACACAAAGAAGTAGCCGAGAGGTGTAGCATGGTGTTTGGAGAGAAAAGGAGAGGGTGGGAGGTGGCGGTGCAGCGAGGCGTGGGTGTTGCTCATTAGTGGCCACGCTGCAACAATTAGGGGGGAACTGGAGGAGCATGCCAGTGCTTTGTAGCTAATAGAGGGGGAGTGGACGGGGGCGGCGGGGGTGACTGGCCTATTGTATCGCAGCCTGTCGGGGAGGGAGGCAGCGGAGCATGGCATGCCTTGGTCCGCTTCCAACGACATGTGTGCAGAAAGGAGAGTGATGTTAACCGTGTGAGAGCAGCCTCCCCCCATATGTTACCGTCGTTATTAAACTCGGGTTCAACCGCTGAACACACAGAATGGAAAAGGAAATCTTTTCCCGTAAGAAAAAATATATTTTTCAACAGCCATGTTGGAATTTTTGGTCACACACAAAAAAAAATTAATATTCTTCTTAATTTGTCTCAATGCAACACGCCCTGTCCTGGACTCACTGTAGAGCACCAGATGTAGTCTAGTCACCATATATGTGTGAACTGCTTTTTATATACGTCTTCAGCATCAATTAGTTATCGACTACTAAAGTAATCAGCAACTATTTTGATAATCGATTATTCAGTTCAAGTAGTTTTTATGAAAAAAAAATTCTAGTCAAAATTCTCTGATTTCAGCTTCTTAAATGTGAATATGTTCTTGCTTCTTTGCTCCTCTGTGACAGTGAACTGAAGATCTTTGGTGTGGACAAAACAAAACTTCATCTTGGGGTTAGGGAATCACAATCAACATTTTTCATCATTTTATGAACCAAACAATTAATCGATCGACAGATTAATCGATACTAGGGACTGAGAGATGAACAAAACACATTATATATATATAAAGTTATCTCACCAGCTTTATCTTTTTAACAATGTAGAAAAGACTTGGAGAGAACAGCACTCTTCCATGATCTAAATCTTTTTTTTTTTCTTTTAGCAATAGTATTAAATTTTAAAAATCAGCACCTGAAATTGGATCTGCATCAACACGCACACGATGACAGATGGAAGACATGTGGCATCGATTTAATTTAAACAAGTGCAGATCACTGCACTTACACCAAAAAAATATGATTTTAGAAACTCAGCTGTAGACTTAAAAAGAAGATTTCTCCCAGTAATGATCTCCACCGAGATTACAAACAGATATGTAAGCCCCGTTGAAGCAGTGCTGACAAGAAGAATGTCTTCACCCCCCTCAGTGAATGTGTGAAGCAACCCTGGCCTCGTGTTGACTCGACCAATCAGAAGCCAGAGTGTGGACGACCTCTCTGCTGCACACGGGGTCGGTCAGTAAAAAGGACGAGGGGTGACGGATCACGCCACAGCTCCAGAACCAGGGGAGTTAATGAAGCTCCAGACAAAGGTGCTAATTTGTCAGCGGAGAGTAAAGCGTGTGTGTTCATGAGCCATGTGCAGCATACCTGATGTATCCTGTATTTTCAAAATGCCAACATCATAAAAAATAAAGTCTTCCAAACAGATGTGACTGGGCAACAACAACAAAAAGAAAAGAAAGAGAAAAGAGACAAAAGTGTGAAACTGGTTAAAAACGATTAACACAAAATTCTTGTTTATGTTGTAAAAAACAAAATCAATATTTAGAATGTTGCTCTAAAAGTAAGTGCAAGTCTCATGCAACACTTTTTTTTTTGCAGATATCTAATTGGAAAATAGTTTGTGAGAGTCGGATCTGTTTTAATTGCTTGACTTCCACTTAGCAAACACGACGTTTAATGGTTTCTCACACCATCAACACCAGTGGAATAAAACAGTATGCTGTAATAAAAAATATTACAGGTCTAAATTTGAATGAAGACTTCAGCCTTGAGTGCTGAGTCCTGTTCTAACTGGATACAACAGTAGCTTTATGTTCACGGTGAGAAACTTACGGTCAGAACGGAGAGCAGCTCGTGGACGGGCAGCTCGGCCTTCAGACGCTCTTTGAACATGCGGATGGTCTGATGCTTCAAGTAGTAGTAGGAGGCAATGCGGCCGTAAGTCAGTGGCTCGATGGTCCGGTCATCCTGGAGCATTAACGCAAACAACGGTTTGAGTAATGTCAATTACATTTACATTTTTACAGACGACAAACTCAAAGTAATATATTGCACACACCTCTTTTATCTCCATGCAGTAGGAGCACTCCAGGTCCCGCAGGCTCCGCTCCACCAGGTCGGACAGGTACTTGTTAACTGACTCGTGGTTTATGTCTTCGAGGCTGTAATAACTGGAACCACACAAGAGTTTTGATTACAAAAAAGTGACTTTAGATTAAAAAAATAAAAGAGAAACGAACTTAGAATTAGTTCTGTTAATCTGAGACACGGGTCGCGAGAGACTCAGAGAGTTGGAGCAGGTAGTACATTCCCCGGAGATCGGCCACAACGTTGAATGTGAGCCAGTACTCTTATGGATACTGCTTATCGATCTGGTACTTTAACACTACTCTTATCAGTTTAGTTTCCTTTTTTTTTTTAGAAGAAAATTTCAACCAAATGAGAATAAAATGGAATGGACACATGTTGTTCTACTAAACAAAAACAGGTTTGTCCTCGACTGCTCAGGTAATTCTGTTGTGAAAGATACGTGACCACTGAAGACTACATAGATAATGTTACAAACAACAAGGATACAATCAAGAATGTGTCTCTATGATCCGACTGGGAATACAACACACTTTGTAGTGGTTTCCTTTACTGAGGGTTTCTCTCCTTACTGATGATGGGAACTCATCGCGGCCTGATGGAAAACACAGATACAATAACGACGGTCGAGTGAAATTGTTGCCACTGCTGCATCTACACAGGTTAGAATCCTGTACACACTGTTGTGCTTCAGAGGGAAACTAAGAAAGAAAGAAAGAAAAATGTCCAGCCCTCGCCAGCAAATGGCTCCCAGGTTAGACTGTTATTACCTGAAAATAAGACAAACCAGTGGCCAAAATGGGTTCCATGCTCCGCTCTGCCAAGTAAGAGTTCCCACGTGAGGCTGAGCAGACACGTAATCAGAGACAATCTTCATTAGCTCATAATGCCAATATTTGAGCGTGATGTGAGCGAGTCAAACAGAAGAGCGAGAGAAACCAGGCACTGATACATCAAAGCCGGTGGAAACAGATGCTGGAAAAAGCTAAACCTATAGGTTTGTTTGCCAAGGTGAAAAAAGAAAATGTGTACATCTTTAAAGTAAATAATCTTAAATATATTCTTTTGAAATGCAGAGAACTCTCGTTGAGCAGCGTCCTGCCAACTGGAGGGGCGCAGCTTTGCTAATGTGAGTTAACGTGGATGTGTGACAGCTGAACTGGAACCACAACACGGACGTTTAGGGACATTTCAACTTACATTTCAACTTTATTCTCGAAATGTAAAATACATTTGAAAATAAATCTTCCCCCTCATTTTTCTTTTTCTCAAGCCTGGCACTAATACTCTTCTGTAATAACCAGTACATAAGTGAACATGTATATTATAATTATAATATTAATAATACATTTCATTTATGCAGGTATCTGCATAATGCATGCAAACCAGGGCCCACTGAAAAATCCCAGACTTCTCATGTTATGTGACATTGACCCATATCTTCATGATGATGATGATGGAAAATCATTAATCGTTCAGTTAGCAGCAGTGACACAGGTGACGGCCATATTTATTGTGTGTATCATGTTTAAGTATTTCTTCCCGTTTGCACCAACATGTTAACGGCGCATGACTCTATAAGCGGCGAACGTGTTTATGACCCAACACATTTCACAGGTCTTCGCCGGTGGCAGCGCCTGTCAGATTAAGTTATTACCATTAAGCGTCTTCACCATTAAGGCTCCTGGCGGCACCGGGAGTCGGGGCTGCAGATGTTTACGACGCCCGTGGGAACTCGTGTGTGTATGTGTGTGTGTGTGTGTGTGTGTGTGTGTGCACCTGTGACTGTGTGTGTGGGGGGGAATCAAAGCCTGGAAGCCGCAGTGATAAATTAGCTGTTCACATACATATAAAACACAGCTGCGTGGAGATAACCGCGTGTCAGGGGATCGGTTCATTAGGAGACATCGGTCATGATATCTAATATCATTCCCTGTATCATGAGGGCAAATCTACACCTGTTGATTAAAGAGGCCAAAATATGTTTGTCGTACTGGAACCAAATTCTGTTTTGATTCAACAGAAAGCACACATTCGTAGTATTTTTTTTATGTTTAATTTATGTCAACTACTATTCAGGAGACCAAAGAGGAAAACCACAGTTCACCGTTACAGATACAATGGGTGGGAGATCAATGGCATATGATGAAAGTTAATCATCTATAATTACCATTCCATGAATTGAGTTATTGTGAGCGTACACACACACACACACACACACAAACACACACACAATCACACACTCACACACACACACTCATACACACACACACACACACACACACACACACACACACACACACACACACACACACACACACACACACACACACACACACACACACACACACACACACACACACACACACACACACACACACACACACACACACACACACACACACACACCCTGCTTCTCGTCAGGCGGGGTTATAACTACCACCACCTACAATGTTTGAAATAGTGGTTGTAGTATTATTATCCTGGGTCTCAGTAATGTTTGTGAGTTTAAATTATTTTTCAAGCTTTTGGTGTTTGGAGATTTTCATCAGGAGGATCAATGATTCTGGTTCAAACTCAAAATCAGGATTGTTCACATGGTCTCTGCCAACACGTGACCATAAATTTCGTCTGAGGATTTCCACCAACACAGTCTTTGAGAAACACCACATCTTAGTCATTGTTTTTCTCGCACAATTGTTAAGGCTGATCAATATCTGGGTCGCATAGCTGTATTTGGTATGATCCTCCTGGCCGGCCTCAGTCAGGGGCCCGACAGGTAAATGTGGGCTGACAGCCGTGCAAATACCAACAGGCTGGAATGTTCTGGACCGGTCTCTCGTCTACGCAGCAGATGTTTGACTCAAGAAACACGGCAGCAGGTTGTGAGCGCAGGCTGAGAATGTGTGTGTGCGCATGGGGTTTGTGCGTCTGCTTCATCTTTTGATCTGCGGTGTGACGACGGCTTCTCTAACCTGGGGTTCATCACCAGCCGTCTGAAGAAGTACGTCCAGGTGAGGTAGTCCATCGCGTCCTGTTTGGATGAGATGGTTCCGGCGGAGATCTCGGCATTCAGATGGTCCGACAACACGCCGAGGAGGCTGGGGACAAAAACACAGGCACAGACAAGACAGACACCGACGCAGGTATATTTTTATTAATAGGAGAACAGATTCTGACAATTATCATTTACTTCTTAGATAAATATATATATATTTTTTTTAAGCAAATGTCCTCTGAAAAAATTTTGTTTGTGCATGTTCACTGTGAAACTGGATCTTTCACCTGTCTCAAAAACAATATTTCAGGGGGGAGGGAATCTGACTCCATGGCGATGACGGCAGAAATCCTAATGACCAAGATAACAAACTGATGTGTGTCTGACCGTTACCTGGACTCCACGGGGAACGGCTCGTAGAGGAACTTCTTGTAGAAATCCTTCTTGATGTCGTGGACGAGGATGACCGCTTTGCCCTGGTCGTCGAACTGAGGCCGACCCGCACGCCCCATCATCTGCAGAACATCTACACACACAAAGGTAATGTAAAAATATGGAATCACATCCCCTCTCAGTTGGAGTACAGAATTCTTATGTCCACTTTTATTCAGTGGTATGTTAAACCGCTGAGTGACACCTAATGGACAGGACAGTGTACCTGTGATGGGGTAGTCCACGTAGCGCCTGGACTTGCCATCATAGTATTCAGTTCCCTTGACGACCACCAGGTGAGCGGGGAAGTTCACCCCCCAGGCCAGAGTGCTGGTGGCGATCAGAACCTGGGAAAAGAGAAGAGAACTCATTACTGTACAGTGATGTCACAGGAAAAAACTTGACCCATATAAAACAAATGAAAACATGTTGTACAGTACAGAGTGAAGACACTCACCTGGATCTTACAGTTGACGAACAGCTCCTCCACTGTCTTCCGGTCTCTCTCGTGAAGGCCCGCGTGATGCATGCCGATCCCGAAGGCCAGCGTCAGCTTCAGGTTAGAATCCCTCACCGTGGCGATTATGTCCTCGATCTACAGACGAACCAGAAAAAAACAAGACGGCGACAGATCAACGTCAGACACAAACTGACCGAGAGGCATCGAAACACATTCATTCATTCATCGTCTACCGCTTTATCCATTTAAGGGTCGCGGGGGGTCGCTGGAGCCAATCCCAGCTAACATTGGGCGAGAGGCGGGGTTCACCCTGGACAGGTCGCCAGCCTATCACAGGGCCTCATACAGAGACAGACAACCATTCACTCTCGCATTCACACCTACGGTCAATCTAGAGTCTCAATGAACCTGACCCCATTCTGCATGTCTCTGGACTGTGGGAGGAAGCCGGAGAACCTGGAGAGAACCCACGCATACACGGGGAGAACATGCAAACTCCACACAGAAAGGCCCTGGTTGAACCGGGATTCGAACCCAGAACCTTCTTGCTGTCGAAGGTGCTAACCACTACACCATCAAGCATCAAAACACAGTGACACGTAAATGTATGAGGGTTGAGTGAAAACCCAGCCCTGGGAGAAGGAGCCGGGGGGTTTCAGGCAGGAGCAGAGGGAGGAAGAAGAGCTGTCAGGTCAGAGAGGGGGGTCCGGGCCAGTGGGGACCCCCGATGGGAGTTAAGCAGCTCTCACCAGGAGCCTGTCAGTCAAACAGCAGGGAGCTGAGCTGCTCCACGGGCCAGCAGAGAGGCAGCAGGCAGAAAGCATATATCATCAGAACACACACACAGAGGCCGAGGGCGGCTGTGAGTGGTGGAAGGCTGCCAAAGACCTACACTCACTACTGTCCCTGAATGCATCCTGTCATTCAAGATGCGTTCAGGCGCTGTAGCCACTGAGATCTCTTTACACTCACACGTATATCAGACACAACGTTGTCGTACCGTACCTCTCTCTCGTCCTGGTGCAGCCACTGTTTGGGGTTGTCCTCTGTGGCCAGGTAGGCGATGAGGTCCAGGGCGGTGAGTCGGGTTTGACGTCGCGACGAGACAAAGATCAGCACCGGTTTGGCCGGGGAGTGGCTGCGTATCGCTGCGAAGAGACGTTCAAAAAAGAGTTTGTGTGTTTTGATTCATGCATCCTGATCTGTGGTGGTCAGCCACAGATTCAAACCTTCATAAGAGCTCACACTGATTTATAGTTTCTAATTTCTAAAATGACTCACTCCTGAAACAGCTGCTAACTTAAATTTTTCCAACAGGAGGAAGTATATGGAACAATCACTACATTAGCATGAGAGAAAATATCAGATAGCTCCCAAAAAGTGGAAATAATTTTACACCGGGTTCACTTCTTCTTCTTATTGGTCATAAGTTCAATCGTTCATTTTGTAGCAAAACAAACATGCCCAGACTTTTATGAAGCACGCAGTAAAATTGTAGCAGTCCCACCGGCAGTGTGAAGAGCCGTCCGATAAATCAAGTGCGCACGTGTAAATGTGTAAACCATGTGTGTACATGTGCACGTGTGCAACTGTTACCTTGGAAGGTGGGCTTGTTCATGCTGGCCATGCGGGGGCAGTAGTGTTGTCCTGGGAAACCGTGGATGTGAACTTCCAGGGGCACGGGGCGGACGGACGGACGGAAGTTAAACAAACCCACCTGTTGAGCATGAGGAGAAAAGGGGAGGGGACGGACAAAGACAGAAGAGAGAAGAGATTTAATGTGAGCAGCTGGCAACACGAAGCCCCATCTGGCGTAACGTGAACTGTCTGTCGTCGAGGAGCAGAGCAGCAGCAGGTCACTGTCGGTCTCCGTTCAACCTTTAATGCGTCCGCTGTGTTAATAGTGTGATGAGGTGTCACCGCGCAGCGTAGGAAGAGAACTGAACTCTGTGTGTGACGGGATGTTGTGAAGAGTGTGCGTTGTTTGTCGTGTGTTGTATTGAGTACAGTCGTCTGAAAAGCCCGGGTGATTTAGCAGCTCAGTGCCGACAGCAGCCCAACACTCAGATTTAAACAGATGGCAGACGGCCAAGATCAAGCACCGTCTCTCTACGACTCTGGCAGCAGAGCTACAGTGATATTAAGATATTGTGAAATGTGTCTGTGATGATGCAAAAAATAATCATTAATCTTAATCTTATTTTAGGAGAATTTCATGATATATAGTGACCAGCAGCAACAGAAAAAAAGTAAGACAGTGATCACTATTTTATTGTAGTGATAGAATCCTCTTGTGAAGAAGACTTGAGAAGACTATTGTTTTCATATTCTAAGATCATAAAGCTCATGGCACAAGTGTATTAAATCGGTTGAATTTACAAAGGTCACTGTGCTAAAGGGGTTGTACTTACCCTCGGAGGTCAGTAATTCAGAGTTCCTGAGATTATAACGGAACGATAACCCCGACCTCTGAGTGTTGAGTTCCGAGTTCCGAGGTGTTATTGAACGCAGCATTAGTCTCGTCTTAGTGTTTTGGTGTAACGTGCAAGAAACCAATGAGAGTCTCCCATTCCCTTCAAAAGCCAGGTGAGCTTACACCTCTACAGATTTCTATTACTGCTATTTGCCAGGTCAATAGAGTGAACGCTGCCCCGAGGAGGAGAACTGAGCATCTGTGAGTGTATGTACTGTATGGATGCATATTACCATCTTGACAATGAACTCTTAAAACAACTATGAAATATTCTGCGCAGCTGACTTCAGAATGTTTTTTTTTAGTTTGTCAAAAGCACAATCGCTTTCTGCATTTGAAATGAGTTTTACAGACTTTTGATGTTCTAGAATTCCAGAGGCGGTTTCTAAAATACTTTCCTTCAGACGTGTGAATAAAATGACAACAAATATTTAACACATTTTCTAACATCTGTCTGAGTCAGTGAACATCGAGCGCTTTAATCCTCAAGACACCGGTTAAAGCAAAAAGAAAGAGAAAGAGGAGAGAGATCCTGGACCCAGGGAGAGAAATTACTAACACGTGACGTTAAGACTTGATCTTCAGTACTCCTGCTTTGATTCAATTTTATTTTTTTTCACATTGGCATGGACGGGCCATCAGCGAAGTGTGTAAACTATCAGATTTGTACTGATAACATATTGGTAAAATCACAATCGCAGTTTCTCTGCTTCAAGCTGACGGGGGCCCACTGCCAACATTCCTGAACCATTATAGAGGAAAAAACTAAAAGGTGAACTCCGGACCAAAACTATCTGGTTATCCAAATTGCTATTATTATTATTATTATTATAAACATTTAATCAGATATGAATATGAAGGCAACACATGAATCGTAAAAGACAGAGACTTTGGTTTCACTGCAGCATTGTTCTGAGTTCACACAGAGCCACTGTGACTCGTCCTCCGACAAGGGAAGCTTATGAAGACGATCCCAGCATCTGGCCACGGAACACGGGGGTCAGGAGGGAACAGGAAATACACTGGAGCAAATTTTACTAATATTTACGGTAAAAGAGACAAGAGGATCGGAATCTGACCTGTCCGATTCCCAGCCAGTCGGCGAGGTCTCGAGCGTTGGCCAGAGCCGTGGACAGACCGACGACTCTCACGCTCCGGGACGTGTGGGAGGAGATGAAGTTGGTCCGGGACACGATGACCTCCAACACGGGACCCCGGTCCTCACCTGGGGGACAGAGACAGACATGTTCACACTGGTACAGGTAACAGACACTTTTCTGAGTGGAGGGGGACTTTAAACTTTAATGCAGATCCTCACTTTGAGAAGTCAGATTCATTCAAACTGACACTGTCTTATCTTATCATCTGCAGGATCTCCTGAGGTGAGCTGCCTCTTTCTCTCACTGCATCTCGTTCATTCCTCATTTGAACATGTGAACACTCGAGCTGCACAGTGGCCGTCTCACACCGAGAAGCTCTTTTCAGAAACAAAACCGTCAAACGTTGAAGAACACTGGGACTGACGCCCGTTCGTCGTCAGACTCTTACCCAGCAGGTGGATCTCGTCGATGATGAGGATGGCGACTTTCTGGACGTAGCTTCGGTTCTGCCAGCTCCTGCTCACTCCGTCCCACTTCTCCGGCGTGGTGACGATGAGGTCGGCCTGCGCGATGGCTCTCATGTCGGGAGTCACGTCACCCGTCAGTTCCACCACTCTACACACACACACACACACACACACACACACACACACACACACACACACACACACACACACACACACACACACACACACACACACACACACACACACACACACACACACACACACACACACACACACACACACACACACACACACACACACACACACACAATAAGACATACACACAACACCTCTCTTACCTTTGTAAACAGCAGTTCAACTAACGACTGAAGAGTTTTTCTTTTCACTTACTTCTTTCCAAGTTTTTCCTCAATCCTGATCTTCCAGTCCTCAATCCTCTCTCGAACCAGGGCTTTCAGAGGGGCAATGTACACAACCTGGACAAATGATAACAAATACTATAGAGTCATCTAATGCACAGACCTGGGTTCTATTCTGACAAGTATTAGAATAATCTATTAGGGGAAAAAAGCCAAAAGCACCATGACACTGATCTCCATTCCAGAGTATTTCTAGGCTCAACACAAAAGTCTTATAAAGATAATTTTTAAAAGAAACTAACGTTAAGGTTATGATCTGTGTTGCTAAACTAATAAATCTGTTTATCTCAAGCTTTTCTCTTGTCACAGGGCCACGAGGTTGACAGGTACAATATCAAGACAAAGCTTACAAACAGATAATAATGTGACACGAATAAATGTCTTCACTGCTGTTTGGTTGTACTTATTCTTTCCTGACAGTTACACATTTAGACAGTTTCTCTCCGTCACACTTAAACTAAGGAACATTTCCCACGACAGTGTTTGTCAGTGACATTATTGATGTAGCCACACAAGCAAAGTTCATGTTTGTTTCCAAACTGCAATTAAACTGATTTTTTTATGTAACAAAAATGCCAGTTAAGGTTTGTTTACAGCCACAAATCAGAACAATAATTGGCTTTGTTCGATTGTTTCCCCCGATCTATTCTTCTCTCTTTGATAACAACAATAACCTCACCAGCATACTTCAGTGCAGTACACATTCATTTGTGGTTGCTGGGAGATATCTGACCAAAAATGGAAAATTCTGTAATTACAGTTACACAGTTTAATAATAAATGTGTGTTTTTCTTAGGGATTGAACAGATTCCAGTCTTGTTTTCTAGTGCGTCTCAGTTTCACACACGAACGGAGAAGACGAGTCAGTGCATTCCTTGAATTTAACAGACGGAGCCAGACAGACGGTCGAACCTTCGAGGTCGGATACTCGTTGAAGACCCGGAACATGGCCATCTCTGCCGCGATGGTCTTCCCGGAGCCCGTTGGCGCCCCCAGCAGGACGTTGGTGTCGCTGTGATACAGCGTGTGGAAGATCTGGGTCTGGATGGGGTTGAAGTGGGTGAACTTGTACAGGCTCTCGTACCGGTGGTCACCCAGAGCCGTCACCGGCAGCGGCTGCAGGTCCAGCAGCTCTGACGGGGAGAGAAGAGGCAACTGGATTCCTTTTTTCATAAAACTCAAAAGTTTGTGGGACCAAAAGCTGGCTGCATTCAAAAAAACTAAATACAGAATGGTACAGTACGTATTCATGTAACATTCATTTCCTGAACTCTGGAGAAAAAAATAAGGAAAGCGATGGACAAATCTGACATTTATTCATATTAAAATTTTGAGGATTCAAAATTATAATTCCCATTGTGACGACACAAGAGTGTGTTTGAGGTGTGGAGTGTGTGTGTGTGTGTGTGTGTGTGTGTGTGTGTGTGTACCGGTGTGTGGCGGGTGTCTCTCGGGCAAGATGAGGTTCTGGAAGTTGATGATGCAAACGGCCTCGGCCCCAAGCCAGCGGTCGGACACCGCCTTGATGTAGTACTGGGAGGGCAACGGCTCAAAGATGGGGATGGTGAAGACAATGTGCTGAGGCTCCACTGTCACAACCTGGATAGAGCAAAAACACACACACACAGGAAGCAAGGTCACGGTGTTGTCCTCGAGTGAACCCGAGGTCTGAGATGATGAAATGAAAGGCACCTGTTTCTTCTGCAGCAGGAAGTACTCAGAGTGGTAGATGTGGTCGTTGCTGGGATCCTCCACCCACAACCACCAGGGCTCCCCCACCGACCCGTGGACCTGAACCACAGAGAGACGGGACGTTTACATCGGGTTCACTTCTTCTTCTTATTGGTCATTAGTTCAATCTTTCATTTCAAAGTATTCAAGTACAACTGACTCAGCGACACAGCGGTGAGGGGGGGTGTCTTCATGCCTCTTTCCCACCCTACATTCTGACATAAACGAAGGTCGAAATTGATATGACAAAATAACAGCAGAGAACATTATAAAAACAATAGCTCCCAGCCTTCACACTCCTCTGTCAGGTTAGTAGCCTCAGTGGTTGTTTCCCCGGTGCCATCAGGGAGGCGGCTCATGTGTCGCTACATGTGTCCCGGCTCTGCAGCCGGATCACCGCTAAGCCAAGCCAGGGTTCCGTTACTGCTCTCCCATGATTGGAGCACGCATTGATAATTGGACATAAACATTCATCATCATATACGGCCGCCGACAACAATGGGTTTCCTGTTTCCCGCTCGGATTCCAAGCACCAAACTCCAGGACTGAGCTTCCCATGATCCCCTCTGGTCTGTCTGACCGCTGAGGTCTGGGAGGCGTTGTGGTTGTCAGGGACAGATGGAGATTCCATGGCTATGAGGAAAAAAAGGTGGAGGAACAGGCTCCTCTTTCCTTCATTGAGAAAATGAGGACTGTGACTAAAACTGGTTGTGTCATTGTTATCACCCCCGTCCTTTTATTTGTTGCTAGGTTTGTCTTTTCTTTTGTGTTGGGACTTTCACTTATAACTTTGTTACTTATTATAATTACTTATGAATAATGACTGTCACAGCACACAAACAGATAAACAGGGGTCGTCACACTTGATGACTTTGTCAGGAGAAACGTTTGCTTTAAAAAAAATAATTTAAATGGCGACCGACAGAAGCAGCTCGTGACCGTACGCGTCGTCGAGGTTTACCTGGTCGTTCCAGCGAAAGTCCGGCGTGACGAGGAGCCGGATTCGCAGGACGGTGCGTGTGATTGGCTGGATGCTGGCCTCCATCGTGATGGAGGGGATCTGGTGGACGCACTGTTTGACCGTCAGGCCGATGTTGACGTGGTGCAACATGTGTCCTGGGGAACAAACACGCCCGGCGTTATGAGTGTTCTGCCTCATGAATGTGAGTGAATCTGATGGAGCGCTTTCAGTACACATGATAACTGATATTCAATTATTAACAACTGGACCAGCTACATACAGTATAATGTACCTAAAATGTACATAACTCTGAATTTATCAACAAATTGTAGACTTTCAGAAATAGGAACAATTCCTACAAAAATATGATAATTTATTAAATACAGTCCAGTTAGTTAAATAAAGGCCCCAGCCAAAGTTTTAATTTATATCTGACATTTTGTCTATTTGTGTGTTTAAATTGCACATACATCAATGAAACTAGGATTCAGATGTGTTTTTTACCGATCTCGTCCTTTCTCATCTCCTTCAGTTTGTCAACGGTGAGCTTCTTCTCCTCCAGGCGGTTCAGCACCACGTGACTCAGGTTGTGGAACTGGCGGAGAGGGTGGGCGAAGCCCCACAGCCGCTTGTCGATCACCTTGCAGAGGGTGAGGAGTCGGTAGGTCATGGCCGGCCAGCGCTTCCTCAGAGCGATCTCGAACAAGGCCCGGACGATACGAGCGGCGTTCTGCGATGGAAAAAACAACAACCCTGCATCAGCATCGATCTGAGAAATACACCAGCAACATTACTGTTGCATTCATAGAACGATTATTTCCCCTTTCTCAAGACAGTTAAAGATGAAAAGTAACAACAGCATAAATACTAGTAAAAATTGAGAGCCCGAACCGTTCGTTGGAGTCTTTCACACACCCACCGGTATCGGTCAATATGAAAACTTTTAATTTACAGAACACACAATTCAGGAAAGATGTTTCTATTTTCACTGTATTATTTTCTATACTATTTTCAACATCAATATATTTGTGTTTTCTTTTTATTTATGGTAATTTAACCAAACACTCCAACAATCGACTGTAAATAGAAATTATATTAATCAGGAATGGAAACTGTGTTTAACAAGTCAAATCCCAAAGTATGTGCTCTGCAAAAAGTAGACAACATCAGCTGACGACTTCTGGTACAGATATATATTGATGTATCTCGTAGTGTGTGTGTGTTTTACTTCCTCACCTGTGCCACGTACGACAGGTCGGAGATGAGCGAGAAGCTGTCCAGCTCCCCGCGGCCGATGTACGTCTGCAGGAGGATGTTGACCTTGCCGTAGCCGTTCTCCACGCCGCCAGCGGCCGGCAGGTGACAGTGGCTGTAGAGCAACTGCTCCAGCTCCTCCGTCTCCTCGTCACGAACCTTCCGACACAGAGACACAATAGTGTTTTTTCATGTCGTCATGAAGTCTTTTTAAGTGGATGAGGACACTTCGATCACAGACGGCGGGCAGACATCTAGTGTAAACTTCATGAACACTCAGCTGTTCGGAGGATGACTACAGGTTTATAATCATTACCGTTTTAATTTTTTAACATAATCTAGACATTGTGACGAGCGAGTGTGTGTGAAGACCTCTCACCTTCAACTGGTCAAACTCCTCGGCCTTGGACACGATATTGAGGATGTCGGCCTCCGTTCGCTGAGAGTTGAAAAGCTCATTGAACGTCTTCAGAGATGAGGGGGAAACAAATAAACGTTAATTAAACAGTGAATCCGATAACTTCCATCTGCCCACTGACATGTTGGGTGAGTCTACCTCTATGGTGTTGTATCTGATGTAGAAGTGGCTGGCGGTCCTGCCCAGGTCGGTGGAGGCGAAGTAGCCAGTGCGCTCCTCGAAGCGGATCATCCGAGCCTTGTCCAGCTTCCTGCCAGACTCCATCACCAGCTCCCGCCTGTACATCTCCAGCGAGGGATCCATCTGAAAACAATTTGCAGTGTTTGATTTGAATCCGCTTGAGACTTACAGTAGTATGATGTCTGGTCTTTGTCGTGTCAACACTTTCTCTCACATTTTGTACATTCTGCAGCAAGAATAAGACAATTACGACTGAATGTCATGTCGATCTTCGGGAGATATGTTCTCCTATATAGGAAAAACAGATAACTGTTTTTGTTGCTTTTACGAGCTGCAATAGATTAATCGATTTGTAGTAATCCACTACTGAATCAATCAACAACTATTTTGATAATTGATTAATCGGTTCAAGTAGTTTTTATGGAAAAAAGGTCAATATTCTCTGATCTCAGCTTCTTAAATGTGAATATTTTCTGGTTTCTTTGCTCCTCGGTGACAGTAAACTGAATATCTTTGGTGTGTGGAAACAAAAGCAAAACATTTTTCACCGTTTTATGAATCAAACAACTAATCGATTAATCGGGAAAAGAATAAGAGAGGTAACACTCATCACCGACCTGATAAGCCTTGTGGTTGATGCCGTATGCCAGGGGGTTTGCCCTCATGCGAACATAGAAGTATGTATAACTCAGCCACTTCACCGCCTCCTCCACGTTGGTGACCGTCCCCAAAGCGACCTGAAGCCGGGAGAGAGAGCAGAGGGAAACCCCTCATCACTGGTGTCTGCCACCATCTAGTGGACACCTGAGGAAACTGCAGCATCAACAAGGGGTTTACAACTGCACCATTGGGATCACGACGCACGTAACCCCTTCTCAGCTTAGACGCAATAACTGAACATAAAATACTTTTTTTTTTCACAAGCCACATATTTGTTTTAAGCAAAATATAACTGAGATTATCATTTTTCGTGACTGGCAAAACCTGCTGATGTCCTTCATCACAGAGCCTCCACCGAAGTTTATATGACAAACTCAACTGAGCACAGATTAAGTTTAGGCAGGGCCATGAAGTCAAGCTCAACCAAGAATCAATTCAACACATCAAAAACATTTGTTTTTCTAAATTCACAGGGACCTTTGTGATACTGTTAGTGCAGTTCCCTCCCACATCATACAGGAAGATGAAACGTGTTGTAAGTTGCTCCATTAAATCAGTCAGGATTTACTTTCACTTCCTGATGCATCAAAAACAACAACGTTCCAGCAAAATACATGCAGAACCATTCCTGTTCACTTTTGCCTTCATTTCTTTAAATATTAAAGAAAATAATTTCTGCAGACAGAATTGAAAGAATAAGGACAACATTTACATGAGTCCTGTCAAAGTAGTGTGTGTATGTGTGTGTGTGTGTGTGTGTGTGTGTGTGTGTGTGTGTGTGTGTGTGGACTGACCTCGGCGTTGAGGTTGTCGGCCAGGCTGTCCAGAAACTGGCTCTCGATGGGGTTCTGCTGCGTCAGCAGGGTGAGGTAGTGGCTCAGCTTGTCGTGGGTGGTGATGATGGTGCCCTCGCCGTACTTGTCAAACTGGGGGCGACCGGCGCGCCCGAAAATCTGCATGACGTCCAGGATGCCCAGGTCCACCAGGGTGCCGCGCTTGGCGTCGTAGATCTGAGTTCCCTGTTGTTGGAGACAGATTCGGACGTCTTGAAACATTCACAAGGGAGATTTATTCCTCCAGATCGTGATCTCATTGTGTCTGAGCAGAAAGCAGCTCATTTAAAATGTGTTCAGACTCTTCAAATACCTTCGTACTAATGATATGTCGCCTGCAGTGCAATCTAATAAAAACTGCAGATGTAATTCAAATAAATAAATGTAATGGTAGTTATTAACTATGCAATTTGGAAGTTATATCACTGTCATGGGTGGGATTGTGTATATGTTAGTTAGTTAGTTAGTTTCTTCTATGGGCTTGATCAGATTTGATGCTAAGTTTAAGCAGATTCGATCAAAAGTTTCCATTTCAGATTTTTAGCATTTCAGTACTGACATCAATCTTTGGTAAATATGAATTTATGAACTATTTAAAACAAACAAGACAGTGGGACAAGACTGTTGCACCAAGGATACCAACATTATTATATTCTGTCTGCAAAAAATAGTTTTCTTTAATATCTAATATTATTTTCTCCTCTTTTGAGTAATGCCTGTTTACAAACTACAGTGACCAGCGGGGAAATGTACTTGTATTAATTTCAGAATAATTCAACTACTATGTATTTGCGAAAGATTTACCTCGTCGGTAGGAACCAAATGAAAGAAACACTTTTGGCTATAAGGCTTTTGCCTTATACAAGCAAGAAAGAAAGAAAGAGACAAACCAAAAAGAAATAAAAATTGATAGAATATAGAGAAAGCAGAAGAAACAAAAAAGAGTGCGGACCTTGATGATAACTGCGTGGGCCGGCAGGTTCACTCCCCAGGCCAGGGTGGCCGTGCAGAGCAGCACCTTCACGTGGCCTTTGGAGAACATGCTCTCCATCAGACTGCGGTCGGACCGCAGCATGCCGGCATGGTGGATCCCAAAGCCTTCTGGGAACATCTCCTTCATCTCCTTGTTCCTGGAGCGCTGGATCTGAAAGAGGTGGTGAGAGAGAGAAAGGTTTGTTTTTAAAAACTAGGGAAGAAAATCACCTGAGGGGATGTAAGGGGGGAATAGTGTCAATGGTTGGAAGTGAGCCCAGGTACAAGATTTTTGTAGAACTGCAGAGAAACAAGAGAACTGAGGAGCTGAGTCATGATGTCCTGTTATCTTTTTCTTTTTTCTTCAATCAGATCATGACATTGTCTTTGAAGCAGCTCTCAGTCAAAATCCGACCACTAAGTTTCTTCACGAGATCCTAAAGCATTGCATGCTGAAGATTCAAACCACACACACACACACACACGGCCAGTGGGATTGAGATGTGTGCTGCCGGTGGTGACTGACAGCAGGGGCTGTGACCTGGCCCGGCTCGGGCGAAGTCATCATCACAGGTCTTTATCTCTCTCTCTGGGCATCTAAATGGAGGTCAGTACCCAGCAGGCCTCTCCGCCGTGAAAACAGAAAGCCCATTACTGCCAGCAGCTGCCTGCCTGCCTGCCTGCCTCTCTCTCTCTCACACACACACACACACACACACACACACACACACACACACACACACACACACACACACACACACACACACACACACACACACACACACACACACACACACACACACACACACACACACACACACACACACACACACACACACACACACACACACACACACACACACACACAGGGATGCAAACCCTGTGAATGCAGGAGAGCGACTGAGACCTGTGTGCAGCAGGTCTCTAACTGATGTCTGACTGAAATCAATGCATTGGTTTGAACATAAATTTTAACTGATAATTTCTACTGGACAAGTTACTGTTGTTAGCTGCAGTATAAAAGCTATAAAACCATATTCAGAGTTTTTTGGTACTAAGTAAAACAAATATATCCTCTCAAGGATCAAAACTTCAAATAAAACCCCAGAAAGGTCCTTGGTTAGGTTGAGGCTCATATTAACACTTTGCTTGTTGACAGACTGACTTTGGAGCATTTACACAAACTGATGCAGTCGTCTTCTTTATTAACATAAAAGTCCCTTGCTTCCTCCTTGTGTTGCGATAAACACTCACGTTTTCGCCTCATTTTAGCCAAACAAACATGAGTTTCCATGTTTTCCGAGCAGAGGCACGGGAACGCATTTAGATCGGAGGTCGGAAAAACCCACACGCGATTATTGACTTCCGACTTGCAATTGAATGCAGCATTAGGGGCATACAGTATCTGTGGCTCCTTATGAGGCACAGTAAAGTCTTATACTGCGAATGAAACATCACTTCTACGTGAACTCGTTTTAGCTCCACGACATAACAAAAAAGCCCGTTCGCCGCTGCCTCCCTCCCTCCCGCCTTTTCACGGCTCACAGCAGGTCCAGTCTTCTGCAGCCGCTTCAAAACCTTTATTTAGCAAGTCTGTTGTATTTGAATCTGTTTAAAACAAGTGTCATGAAAGAAGTTTAAAAAATACATTTAATTCTCATAAGAATAGGAACATTTCAATCGTTGAAGCTGTGAGTTTTGTAAAGACCCCCCTCAGATGGAGCTCCACCCAAACAGAGAAAGAGGCAAATTGTGATAGAAAAGTGGAGCAGAGTGGGAGTGAGTGGAAACTCATCCTCCCACTCGCTCCTGCCTGCACGCCATTAACAGCCGGCTTCTCTTTGAGCATCATGACCATCAAGGGGCCACTAAGTGGACAACAATTAGCCAACCACATCCCATTTTAACAAAGTGCATGAAGAGTTTTTTTTGCTGCTCGAGAGTCGGAGGTTGGCGGTGATGCTGAGGGACAGAGGCCACCTATCAGCCGCCCTCCACCATAGAGCCAAGGTATCGCTTGCCACATTGATTTTACACTTTTGAAATCTCAGCTTTGAAGCTGTGATGTGTTTGCGCCGAAAATACTGATGCTTCCACATTTCTAAAAATAAAAATAAAACAAAAAGGTTTTGCATCACTTTGCTGTCCCTCCACGGATCAGGGATATACAAGTGCTCACATTAAAATGAGTTAGTTACGCCTAGTTGTGTATTTCCTGCTCCTTGCAGAAGATCGGACAACCTTCTGAATAGTTTAGCACAGCTCTGTTTTTTCGGCCATGTCCTCTGTGTAGTCACGGCCCTGACAGACGGAGCGTGGCGCTGGCAGCTGTCTGTCTGTGGACAGAGCGAGCTCTGCAGCGAGTGGCAGGGCCTAATGGGACCTGATCAGGAGCTTCGGTCACTGCCACCTCAGATACCACCATGGCACAGCAGACATCAGCACTAACTCACCTCAGATTAGAGGCTGGAGGCGAGGCTGTAACACACTCTGACACCTCAAAGCAAAGCATCGGCCGCAGCATTTCAATTACCCACCTTCTCCCTTTTGCTCACATGGATCTCAACAGCACGGAGGCCCGGAGGACTCTCACCGGGCCACGGGCCGCACTGATCTTCAAAAACATGTATGGCTTCAGACAGCGGAGCAGGATTGTTTCTGTTCTATTGCACCACTTGTTATGGGATTGTCATCGGAATGAATCGCTGCTGTGAGTGGAGGAACTGGCGGAAGGGACAAATATCGAAACAAATATCAAATTTGTTCAGTCAAGAAAGATCATTTGATCAGTATGGACGATGCTAAAGAATCATTTGAGTGAAATATTAAAGGGGCAGTAAGTGATTCTAACGCGATACACGTTTTGTAAAAATCAGCGAATATTTCATCACGGTCCGTTGGCTGTCGCTTCTGTGTGCGAGCAAAAAATGATCTGGGTTTTCCAAAAGATTGGTGCGAACCGCACCACAGAACAATACGAGTTCAGTTTGTCAACGTCACTCGTCGACACCTGAAGACACGTGCTAGCGGGTGGCGCTGCAACTCTGTGTTTTTTTTGCCTAGTGGTCAGTGCGTCAGACTCCCATACCTGAGGTCGTGGCTCCGCGGCCCGGCCAGAGCTGTAAAATCACAACACAACAACAACAACAACAAAGAGAGAGACAAGCTTTCTCCAGAATCGCTTACTGCCCCTTTAAGTCAATGTCCACAACAAGTGTGAGCAAGATGTCTCACTAGTAGGCTTTTCTATTGGCTCTTAACGTTACGGGTTCAATCAACTCGTTTCAAAAGCAAAGAAGAAAAATGTCAAAAACATAAGACGATGGAACCACGTCCAGTAAAAAACTTGGAGGGGAAATCTAAAGTCTGAATTTAAAGTTGAACCCGTCTGTAACGTGTGAAACATCTCTAGAGGTCATGAGAGTGTTTGATGATATGTTGTGTTTGAGTCTTTAAGTGTAGAGCAGCTCTTTTGTTCTGGAGCACGGCGGGAGGCCGAGAGGAGCAGTCGTCTCTCTGCCGTCAGTTGTTTTAACGATGAAGAACCAATAAAAAATTAAAAAAGGAAAATGGCGGGCCGTGACAACATGCGAGGCCACTCCCCGAGGCAATGACACTGCGGATGAGCTGTAACACCAGAATAGTCAGAACGGTTCTGGCGTTCTACTACTCATCGTCCCACTATTTTAACAAAGCGGCGTTTTCTATTTAAGGCAGCCGCGTCCTGTGATGTGTGCTCAGTTTGTCACTCCACCGCGTCGCTCCAGTCTCCGGCAGCGGCTCCCTGTCGTTGATCAGCGGCGCTGGGAAGCTGTTTTTTTTGGCACGTTTGACACATCGTCAAAGATCTGACACAAATGAAAGGACTGCGCCGTGGACAAGACGTGTAAAAATAGCGGCAAATAAAAGCAAAAGCAATAATGAGCCTTCGCCGATGTCGCAGCAGAGTCCCCGGGGGCCTCGCGCTCACAGGCCTCATGTGTCTCGTCAAACAGTGTGACACGAGAAGCTGCACATCTGAGGACCACAGAGACAGTTTGAAGCAAAGAGAAGGTGTAGAGAAGGAGTTCTGTTCCTGTCCATCAATTCAACAACTCTTTTCTCCACTAATATCCAACAAAAGACAAATCTATAACACATGTCCACCACTGAGATTGTGCTAAAATGTGCTAAATGTGATGTGTAATGAGCTCATGGGACCACAAGGTGTCTCTTAACCTCCACAGTTAAATGTGCTCTTCCTCCCTCCGCCCGTCACCAGCCACAGGGTTTCATCATTTGAGAGCTGGATATTAAAAAAAGAACTGAAGACTGAAGGGAGCGTGGGTGAGGAGGAGGAGCAGGGGTGAAGAAAAGGAAAGGGGGGGGGGGGGGGGCGGACAGTCAGAGCCGGAGCAAATACAAGTAAAATGGGCTTTTGAATGCAATTCTCTGGAGGAAGCTTACAGGCCAGAGGGTTTCCTGCACACAGGTCAAAGCAATATACAGTTTTATTTATATCTTCAAGTTATTTTGCTGCTTTTAAAAAAATATGTACAATGAAAATGCGTAGCCTCAAATGTCTCTGTTTCACATCTATAGTTATAGTACGTTTCAAGAGACTGACACACCTGTCTGACTGGACCGATTCACGTTCACGTTCAAACACCCTGATGCTGCAGCTGACGAGAATGTCAATATTTTGTCACTGTCAACAAATCCAAAGCGATGCTCAGTTGAGAGGATTTCCTGCTTTACTTTGTCTTATGTATTGGTAAACTGATTCTTTGGGCTTCAGATTATTAAACTGGACAAAACCTGTAACTGGAAGATGCCACCTTTAGATTTAGATTCTCTGACATTTCATTGAACAAATGATTTATTGAGAAAAATTTTGGAAAATCAATCGATGAAGAAAAAAAAAAAAGCTTAGTTTTTGTTGCTTTCAGTTTTTCAAGTCATCAAGCACGAGGAAAAATAATCCACATTTAAATGTGCAATTCAGAAAAGCACCACAGACACGTCTGACTGGCTCATAGCAGGGAAGCCACATTGTGCCACTAGTTAACTTCCAGTAATCACGCTACAATTACTGTAAATGTCTTCTCGGAATTTGAACCCGATTTCTCCCAATTATGTCTGTAAAAACAATCTGGGGGACATTATGTTTCAAAACAAATTTGCTAATGCTAATTATTTGTACATGCGTCGCCTGTGAACATAATGTTTTTAATCAGATTGTTATCATTGAAAAAAAGGAAAAACAATGTAACAGTGGACAACACAAAACTCTAATTGTGATGGAAAAACTGAGCAGTTGAATCAGGGAGACGTCTTAAGCAGAAGTATTTGAGCCTGGCGTAGGCACAGAACCAGTGGTGAAAATATCGAGTACTTTAAGTCAAATGCTCGTTCGTTAGCTTCAGCCCTGTCTGTCTGCGTCGTGGTATAAACCCGCCCTTTATCAGAGGATCTGTTGTGACTGGACCGGCAAGTTTGCTGCCGAGGGAAATCACTTCCCAATGGAGGAGATCCAGACCATATTCTGGAAGAGCAAATTTAAATGAGCTCCCAGAATTCATCTGGGTCCCAGGTCAGAAGTATTTATTATACGAGCTCACTATCGAGGAGATCAACAGGTGGTCAGTGCATGGCGCCCTAAGACAATCTGCCTATCTCCGGGCTCTGTAGGTGTACTCGGCTCCGTCAGAGTCATGTCGTCATCTCACAAACAGAATAGATATCTCCAGAGTAACACGATGCATTTACCACTGTGTGTCTTGCTGCACAAATTCCGCGACTATGACCCCCTTTTTTTTGTTAATTCCTTGACACTAATCACTTTAGTTTGCTCAGCCACAAGATTGTTTTATTTTTCTCAACTGCATCCGGGGTGAGATCCCTCCAGAAACTGAAGCTGATCAAGACCCCGGCTCAGAAATAGGTGTGGAGAAGAAAAGCTCTCAGACAGAGGTTCCGTTTCCCTCTAATGAATCACTCTGAACGTCAGTCTTACTGTAATTAGGGATGAGGCCTTTTCTCCGAACGTGTGCTGTTGTTCTCTCCTGACGGGGGAAGTTTTAATGTATCAGACCCGTGTTCCACAGCTGAGAACCATCTGTGTGCTTTTACGTTTGATTTGACAATACCGTTTTATCCACGCGCCACTTTTTAAATCCCTCATTCTGTTTTCATGTGATTTTTATCGTATTTGAAAATGTTGTTTTCTTATCAATACCTCTGGTTTGGTTTTATCCTCGTTTCTGTTTTTATTTGTTCTAAATTAATCCTACTCGTTGTTTCACCCAAATTGTGTGTGTTTTATTCTTGTGAAGCACTTTGTGACTTGGTGTCTGTGAAAGGTTGATATATAAATAAACATGACTTATGTACTTACATGTGTCTCACAGAGTTATGAGGCGAGAGCCGCGGGCCGGGCTCCGGGTTTGTGCTGACTAAAAAACCTAAGCACATTCACCACCACCACTCAGTAGCAGTAACCCCCCCCCTCTATTTCCTGATGTTAATTGTATATGAGAGAGGTTTTACAACCCACCAATTGGGGCCGAGCCAAAGCACAGATTTCCACTGTTCTCCTCACACCAGCACAATGTTTTCTTTGTGCGATGCCATTTGAATGCCGAGCGCACACATCTGATCAAAAGACAGGACCGTTGTGTAAAAGGCTCTTTTGGGTTCTTTGTGTTGTTTTTTTTTTATGTTTTCCTTATTTCCTCAACAGCACTTCATCATCGAGAAAAAACAGCATTTAACAATAATTGACTAGAGTGGGTACATTAAAATTCCTGAGCTTGATTGACAGCCTCTCTAACCCCTGAGATAAAACCAATTAAATAACATTAGCAGCGACTAAATATAGTGGAATCACTTCTGACTTTGAAAGCGGGACAAATAAATGCAAAATTATAGGACTGACCTCAGGGGTGCGTTTCATTTTTTTTTTTTTACTGCATATGCATATTGGAGATTAAAAAAAACCACCTATAAATATTAATGTGGGGGGCAATTTCCAGAGTGCAAATAAGCTGTGCATTATCTCTGTGTGGGCTTAAGAGTGGAATCAACCTGATGCCCCCGTCCTCCGCCGGAACAGGCCACAGCGAGAAAACACTCAAAGATGGACTAATGGAGCGGATAATACTCATTATGTTGGGACACAGGCAGGAGATTCAGGAGAGAATTAATGCACGCACACACACACACACACACACACACAGGCAGATTAATTAATGTAGATATACTGTATAGGCCCAGTTGCAAATTTGCTTTTAAGTTACTGTTTCAGTCCACGTTGTGCGCACCCCCCCCCCCCCCCCCCTGACATAATCTCATCTCTATTTCCAGTTTTAGAAAGCATGAAAAGTGAGCTGATTTGTATACACATCCCATTTAAATAGAGGGAAGATTAGAGGCAGCATCAATCTTGGCTCAGCCCCAGGGAACAAAGGAAAAGGTTACTAAATTTATCACTCTGCCTTCTGTTGCAGGGGATTCAAATATGGGAGTCGGGAGTCTGACTGACTGTCCTCTGGGGGAGAATATAGCTCCCCCTCTGTGTACTCTCACGGCACAGAGACCATCAATTACACACACACACACTAGTGTCCATGCTCTCATCACTGCACACACGTGCAGTACAGTTACAAAAACTGTGTTGTAGAGATTAACAGTACGATGAGCGGTGAATCAGGAAATCCAGCAATTGCTATTGTCAGATCCGTTCTATTTTTGGAACGCAAGGGGAACAGATGCAGCAAAAAGAAACTGTCAAAATAATCATCTTAATTGCCGAGTCCCAAAGAACAAGAATTATTAGCATTACACTGTATGTGGAACGTAGAAAGTTGCGGGGTGGGGCTGGACACTACTTACTGGCGCTAGTTGACAAACTACTGCGGCTGGCGAGCGAACGACTGAAACACAATTAGCAGTAGACAGTCGCACTAGTTTGCCAACTGCTACATAGCAAACAACCTAGAGGTTGTTGCGTTGAGGTTTGCGTAATTGTTGAAAAGCTTCTCTACCTGTTTCTCACACTGGCCGTAGTCTGCACCCTGGTTCGGTTGGAAGAAGCTGATTTCTCCCATGTTCTTCGCCATCTCGATCAGCCCCATGGCCGTCCTCACGGTGGCGTTACGGGCGTGGACAAACACCATCACCTGACACACACACACACACACACACACACACACACACACAGACACAAGGTGGAGAGTCACAACGTCAACGTTACATATGCTCTGTTCCATTTAAAAAAAAAAAAATACAGATGGATTTTATTCCAGAAATGTAATTTATCATTGGAAATATCATGGGAATATCACTGGTGTCCTCCATGTGCATCACAACAAGCAACGCAGCGTCATGGCATTGACGTTATCAGTTGGGCAGTTGTTGCCTGTGGGATCATATGACACTCCTCCTGAACTGCCGTCACCAGTTCGCCAGCTGTTCTCCAGCTGTGGTGACGTGTGGCCGATCAGTGACAGATCCAGTGACTCTGTCACTCATGCAAACGGCTCCTCCTTCACTTGTTATTCCTGTTTTTCTCCCCCCTTTCATTTGGGATATTCCAGTATGAATGTACCCTTTTATTAGAGACCATAATAAAAGTATTTCATTTTATTCTAATTTATTTATTTTAAGTTATATTGGGCTTTGTTGGTATAATGTCTGCTGGAATGTAAAAAACTAAAAAAAAGTTCAGTGTTAAATATTTATAAATTGTACTTTTGTAATTGATTTTTTTCCCTTGAAAATCAAGACAAAAAAGTAAAAGCAAATTTAATTCAAGCAATGGTTAATAAATTGGCAAAATAAATGAATCATTGTGTTTCATTATTTTCAGTTTGGGACAGCAATTTTAATTTCGGCGGATCACAAATTTTTTAGAATATCTCTATCAAATCACATCTTTATTTAGAACTCTAAGAAAAGACCGTAAATATTTGTCACATTGCTTAATTTAATTTGTAACCTTTAAGGACCCGAATATACTATTAAACCAAACAATGTTGCATGGCTGCACACACACACACACACACACACAGCAACCAGCTGTGTGGACGCTCCGTACACAGCGGGCGCGAGGAGGCCACTGCAGCAGACGTTATTTATTGAAGGTGTTTTATCAGCACTACTGAGCTGTGTGGAATCATCGTTGGCAGTCACCCGCCGGCTCCTCAGGCTTATTAAACTGCTTTCTGGCAGCGTGCTTCCCCGCCAAGAGAGGGCAGTGGGGAAAGGAAATTTCATCCATCAGATGCTCCCAGATGAAATTAATATATGTCACGGCCACTTCTTGAAAATTTAATATTTTTTTTGAGCAAAGAAAGAAGCCTTCCCAGCGGAGCTGTGGCCTCGGCGGCCTCAACCTACGACACGAGCCGGACTGCGTCGCTGGATCGTTTCAACCACAGAAATTAAAGCAAAAAAATGTCAGTGGTGCAGTTGACTCAACTTGGTTTACAAGTTCTCAAGGGCTACGGAAAGACTCAGGGTGCATCTCTAAGGAACGGGAATGGGCAAGGGAATGGCGGGGGGGGTGTACACTTGCAATAAAATGAGGGAGACAGAATAACAACCAAGATCAATAGGGAGCTCAACCTCTGTAGCAGATGGGAGCTAAATGATAAAGTCTGCATTCACAACTCCCAATAGGCTTTTTCTCAGGCTGGAGAGGCAGAATGAGTGGAGGGTGGTGGTGGTGGGTGGGGTAAGGAAGTGGTAGGTAACACTGGGGGTGGGTGGAGATAAGGCCTCAGAGTCTTTAGATAGCAGGTGTTCATTCCGAAGAGCTCACAGAAATATGTACTGCAGGAGTTTCTATTCACGAAAGAGTTCAGGGAAATATGTTCAAGGGAAATAGGTTTGGTTTAAAAAAAGGGAACTGTATCCACGTGCTACACCAACTTCACTCTGGGGCTTTTTTGAAGTTTTTCTCGTCCAAACAATTTCTTGTGAGAGTTTCAGTAAAAACCGTCATCATGGACTCATGGACAACTTTTTAACAAGATTATTTGTGGTCAAGCTCAGGAAATAAAAAGTTAATTCTAACTCTTGCTAATAAGTGTAGAGTTCAAACATGCAGAAGAGCCCTTACCTGATGACCAGCTTTCACCTGCTCCAGAACTTTATTGTAACAAACCTCCAACGTGTCGTGGATCTGCTGGATCTGAGCAGGACACCAAAAAAAATCACATGAGCTAATGAATTTCACTAAATACCTGAAATACCTGTTGTGTTAAAGGTTCGGGGTCATATTGACATGGTCACCGTTTATTTACCTTGTTGGTAGTTTTGATGCCAACGAAGGTCTGTCCAAGGGGAACCGGTCGGAAGCGGCTGTCGAAGAAGAAGAGGCCGATGTAAGGGTTGACGTGAAGGAAGGCGGCCACATCCAGGTAGTTGGGCAGCGTGGCCGACAGTCCCAGGATCCTGATCATACTCTGGGTGGACTCCACCTAACAACCAGAGTGTTACAGTCACACTCAACTCAATCCTATGGAGAGGGGGCAGTTGAGTTACGAGAGCATCGCTTCCTGTCATCTCCTGACTTTGACAGATGTGTGCAGATGTGAAAGAAAAGTTACTGAGTGTAGAAAGTCTCAAAGGATTTTAAGTGACGATTTGTGAAATACACAATGTTCATGATACACCACCACCATTAGAACAACTAAATCATGGGAATTGTAATGATATTGAATTCCGTGTTTTACAATCAAATCAGCTTCTCACAATTGAAATGGCAAATTTAGCATAATACACATTTCCACAGCGCTAATTTCATCCACTAATTAGTTCCATGAGTTTTACTTTTTTTTTCTTCAGTTGCTGTTCTAAGCTACTGACGACATGGCAAAGAAAACACTTAGGCAGAAGTTTAAAATGAAAAGCTTTCCGGAAAATGGAGATATCGTGTCCTTTGAACCACCGACAGAATTTAGTTTAATAGATAGTAACAGTACGAGGAAACTAGATGGTATTACAATATATGTATTGACAAAGTACCAGAAGGAATGATGTAAGTACTAAGTTATTAGCTATTAGGTACATGGAAACGTACATGAAACTAGATCGTAATACGATACATATGTACCATAGTAAATCTCTACAGCGAAATACTGGATTTATCATAGAGAATTTTATGATCAGAAATTTCAACCCATTCACCACCTAAACATATTAACACATAGTGGAGGGTTGAGGCAAAAGAAAGGACTGACAGTCTCGTGGAAAATGAGTCAACAATGTGTTTCAGAGATTTAAATTACAGAAAAAATGGTCAGATTGGAAACGGTGGCTTCAAGGTGTGTCTCTGCCTTCTGAGATAATCTCTCTCGTGCTCTGTTGCTACGCCTTTATTCTGTCTTTGAAACTTGAAGAAAATTCTTGAAGATGTGGTGGTGGTGGTGGTGGTGGTAGGAGGGGGGGGAGCTGTTGTGACAGGGAAGATTGGTAAGGCCTTTAATGTGATGCAGTACCTGTCAAACCCACCATCTAGATAAGACCCAACGAATCCCAGACCTGGGCTGCACTGCACATTCACAGCAGCGTTGCTCTGAACCACCTTGCAGCAGATGTACATCATGTTCTCCGACAGAGTCAAACTGTTGTTGTTGTTTTAATTTTACCTTTTACTTTACACAAATGTTTGTTTCCTGCGTCTTTTTGCAGGTGAGGAAGATCCCATAAGTTTGCGGCGTGTGTTTTTACAGTGCAGTGTTGCTACTTGAATATTGTGAACTGTATTTTTGTTTTAATCTCTTTGTCTTACTGCTGCTTGGAGCTGGGCAGTTCTTGTGCAGTTGGGTTTAGGTGAATGCTTTATAACTTTATAACAACTTCCTGAAGCTGCAGCTGAGAGAAGCTCCTCTTCATCTAAGAGGAACTGATGACTCTCTGATCCTAATACATAGTCATCTGATTCATTGTTCATAGACAGTAAAAACGTGATGAATGCAGCTACGAGCATATGGACAAGAACGTGTTAGCAGCTTGATTAATCTGTATCTGGCCCAGATAACAATCACTTGGGACTAATCAGCTGAACGACCCAACAAAACTGCACACTGTGGTCATTTTGAGGGGAATTACAAATCATAGTCATAGTCATATATAAAAGGTATGTCTTATGTAAGCTCAGGTAGAGCATACATGCACCATGAAGATGAAGAAGCCCCAACAACAGAGCTGCATGTAATAAAGGTTAAAGGGACTTTATCTTAGAGGGAAGTGTATGATTGGAAGAAGTTTTACCCGGCCAGGGAAAATGCTGTTCCAAAAACAAAGCTCTTCCAAGCAAAACATCAAAGCGATAACTGACTTGCATAAAAAGAGGGAGGGAGGGGGGGGACAAATATAATTTAGTTTACAGGGATTTCCATATTAATGTATCGGAAGACATGCACTTAAGCACCTAGCGCATCAGAAGCGGCTGCCGTAAATCCTGCAATCAATTACAGCAGTCTTTCAGGTGTGGCAATAACTAGACTATGAGAGATGGGGGAGGCGGGGGAGGGTCTGCCAGGCCGGACGCTGGGCGAAGAGCCGTTAGACAATTCTCTCACAGAGATAAAAACAGACTGGCACATAGAGATAGAATTAGAAAAAGAAGAGTCTGGTTCGAGAAGATTCGCTGTCTCTCGAACAACAGACACATCAGCTCACCACATACCTGCTGTAACAGTCTGTGCTAATGTGTTGAAAATGCTGGCAGTATACATTAGATGAGGATTTGAGTTTTTTTTAATATTTATCTTCCTGTCTTAAAAACGTACAATCATCTGATCCTGACAAGCAGGGCCGGCCCAAGGCATAAGCCAACTAAGGGGCTGCTGAGGGCCCCTCTGACCACCAGGGGCCCAATGTAACTACAGGCACGATAGAGCCATAGTCAGTCAGACAGTTGATGGAAGAGGCAGCGATGTATACAGTTAAAGATAAAGGCAATGTCACAAAAAGGACACGCAAGACTAAATTTGATGTTTTACCATAAACATTCAGCGGCTGCCGCTAAACGAGACTTCGGTTCAGTCGAGGTATCTTTAGCTTACATTAGCTAGCAGTTTGACCCACAGTGATTTAATTTCACCTATGCAACCCCTGCACCGGTCAGCTTGACATGCATTACTCTCTACCGGGCAAAAATGAGGATTAACATTTCAAATAATAAATCAATATTTACTCATGTCCACGTTTTCCTTCAAGGAAATCCCCCTTTTTTGTATTTAGCACTAAATTACACAGATCTTTCCAGGAAACTTTCCAGGGAAATTATTATAATCACTGGTGTTATCAACCGGCAAGTTGTCAACTACTGCATCAATGTATTTAATTCCACTGATTACAGGTAAAATGTTTTTTTATCTTTGTTCTTAATCTTCTTTCGACCATTTTTATGCGAATGTTTCCCATTTTCCATTGAAACACATTCTACTCTTACCACAGTTCACCCTCCTTCATCTACTTGTTGAAAAGGCTTTGTGAAAGTTATTTTTAATATACTATATTATCATAGAGCAGTTTCCACACTAGTCTAGAGGTTTATCATTTACCAATGAGCTGAACCCTTAAACCACTTTGCTCCTCTTCACACCTCCGCAGTGAATCTTTCTGTGTATCCTCCTTTCGGTGGTGAAAGGAAAAGCACAAATCTACCCGCAGTCGTTGCCACGCTGAGAGGACGGCTGTTTACTTCTTCCTTCAGGAGCGACCCAACACAAACAGACGTCTTGGACATTCCCCTTAAATGGCATGAAGTGAAAACAATTGCCGCAGCCCAGCGGAGCCGACGGTCTGAATTCGTGGCGGCGCATGTCTGATGTAATCGGACAGAATGTTTCGGGTTCACAGGAGGTAAATCAGATGTGCAACTGTGCGGAGACGACTCCTAACTGATTGTTCTCCACTTTCCGCCTCGTTCCTGCGCATATGGAGATTAAACTTGTGTTTGTTTCCCCCCTCGTAGAGGAAATGACCCGTTTCCCGAGGAGCCGTGATTCTTTGACATTTTCTGCCGTCGTATTTTTTATTGCTGGCATCAAACGCGACAGGAAGTGGACACAGTTAACAAAATACTTGGTGCAAGTCAATGCAACAGTCGAGCAAAGCTGGACGGGAGCTTTGATGACGATAAGAAAAATATGGAATATTGTTTGTGTTGTGATGTACTATTGATTACATTTGGTCCGTGTTAATTTGCTAAAAGAATAATTACACTTAGAAATAACTACTGTTGAATCCATTTACATTAAGCAACATTATGTCCCTCGAGAGAGCTGGACAGTATTTATTGGGGTAATCTACCACGGTTTTAATGATAATTCAAATTTGAAACGATAGAACTAACTAACTCTGGAATTTCACCGTGGTTTACCGTGAAACCGGTAACCGTTTCATCCCTAGTCCCGAGATGACAGTTAGATCTTTCGCCTGGAAGCTTTGTGGTCTCTGTTAAGTTACACTGGAGAAAGAACAAAAAACACAAAACAACAGTGTCGCAACTTTGTCAAACTGAATTTAGGCAACATTAAGCTCCCATGTGTGACTGAAACAGTCACACATGCTAAAATATTTACAATAGTATGACTCAAATGAGCGTGAGCCAAGCCTTTATGTTCCACAGCTGCATTCCCGTCAGTCCACTGTGGCGCCCTGGGAGGACGCAGGAATGATCCACCGTCCAAAGCGATGTATTTGTGTATACTGTTATTCCTCATGGCAAACAGACTGCGGACAGTGGAATGGCCTGAGGTTGGTGCGGCGCTGAGGACCCTCTATAGGTGTTAGCCCTTCTTCAGTAATATCAGCTAAACCTGCAGATAAATGGGCTGTGAACCGAGTAAACAGCGGTCACATGTATGGGCCCGTTTTCAATTACCTTGAGGTTAACCCCCGTCAAGAGGTCGCACCGCCGCCGCCGCACAGGCTGCAGCTCATCCCTGCATCTCCACCTCCACCTCTCTCTCACTCCTCTAGCCTGAGAATACAACTGTGTTTCAAGTCCTTCTAACAATTCTCTTCACGAGGAGCATTTGAGCCGGTTCACCTGATACCACTAAACTTCTTTTTTTTTTTTTTAACTAAATATCTTTTATATCTTTGGTGTGTGGACAAAAAAAACCATCCTCTTGGGAGTAAGGGGAAACACGATTGACATTTGTCACCATTCTATCGACAAAACAACTAATCAATTAATCGAGAACAATAATCGACAATTAAGAAAAATAGCGTTAGTTGCAGCCCTAGTCAGGTGTATGAATTGAATGATGAACTAATAGTCGTGATTGAGCAGGAGTCACGTGTCAGGACGGATGCTCTCGCGTTGTCCACAATGTGACCGACAGTCAGAGGAATTCCTCATCGTCTTCACTGCTCTTCTCCAGCTGTCAGGTGAAGTGTGTGTGTGTTTACTGTGACTGACTGAAGACACATTTGTCTCTTTTTGCATACACAGACTTTTAGTCTGAAACCTACAAAGACTTCCCACATCCCTGAGTGACCAGAGCACCGACTCTTGAGGCTTTCATGAACTAGTGGCTGCTCACTGCGTCATCTCATTCTCCATCCAGTGCAGACAAAATGGATTGATGCAAATTCAGGACATTCTTAGGATCAAAAATGTGATTCATACAGAGCTCGATGCTCGACTAAGTCAGTGGAGCGGTGACGCATTCTATCCCTACATGTCTTCTTCTTTTTCATATCTTCTCCATTTATTCATTTCCTTCCACAGACAGACACACGACATGACGGCCGCTCATCAGGAGGGGACACGGGACACCACAGCTCCTTTCACTCTATTTGCCCATCTGAAACTCACACAGGCATTCGAACATGTGAAACGTTCGGACTGCTTCCTGTGCAAGTACCTGTCGCTCTTCATCGAGGGAAATCAGCTTCACAGACAGTGAACTGACTTCTCTCTTTCTTGCAGCAGCATGGTGCCAACTGAGCAGCGCTCATGCTGTCCATGGTCCGTTATTGGCCTTTATACACACGCACGCACACACGCACGCACAAACACACACACAAACACACACGCAAACACAAACACACACGCAAACACACACGCAAAAACACACACACACACAAACACACACGCACGCACAAACACACACGCACGCACAAACACACACACTACATGATGTCATTTGCCCCGATGAGAACGAGACACATCCATTGTGCACAGGAAGAAAAGGGACAAATTGCCCCAGTTCCATGTGCAGCAATGCGTTGCCCTTGAAGACTGGAAGAGGTAATTGCTTCCACAGGGTTTTCTACAAAGTGCTGCTTTAAGAGCCTGAAAACTTTGTCATTAAGTGTTAGTGATTCAAAATATGATCATTTTACCAGAGACCGACTGATATATGGATTTTTTGGCGGCCGATGCCGATATGGATATTGGGGAGTACATGATTTCTGACGGCAGTTTGTCAGTTTGGCGTGACTCACCTGTCTGATGGTCCTCGCCACCAGGCTCTCAAGCACCGGACCTCGGTCCTCGTGCAGCAGGTGAACTTCATCCAAGATCAGGAGACGCACGATCTGCGAGAGGGCGACGTCTCCGACGCTCTTCCTGGTCACGACGTCCCACTTCTCTGGCGTCGTCACCAACATCTGGACACAAACATGAACAACATTGAGCACAAGATCACGATCCTAGTTTTTATTATTCACCATTTCAATATACAAAGGCAGAACCAAAGAATATACTGCAACAACAAAACGCTGAGAAAAAATGCAAACCGCTAAATAGAAACTATAAAGAGACATTCGGGTTTAAGAATTTTTATGAGAAAGAAAGTCAAAATTCTGTGATTTCAGCTTCTTAAATGTGAATATGTTCTGGTTTCTTTGCTCCTCTGTGACAGTAAACTTAATATCTTTTGTGTGTGGACAAAATAAAACATCATGTTTTGGTTTTGGGGAAACACGATCGACATTTGTCACCATTTTATGAACCCAACAACTAATCGATTTATCAAGACAATAATCAACAGATTAATCGATAGTGAAAATAATCGTTAGTTGCAGCCCTACTCATTACTGTACATCTATTGCCAGAGCTTTGAGAGTCAAGTCCCCCCCCCAAAAAAATTGCCTGCATGATTTCACCAAAGAATAAAGAGATTATTTTTTGAGATTATTACTGAGAACAATTTCCTGCTCACTTAACTGAATGACACTCACTGTAAAAAAAAAATAACACAATCCCTCCGGAACACTGTGTCAGATTCATGGTCCATCAATAGTCAATTACCCGTAACTCCACTCGTTACGATGCAAACAGAAGCAGAACCTAAATCAACACCATAATAACACACATACTGTACAACACACAAATTTTACTTTACATTGTTTGCACTAGGTTACATTAGTCAGTGTAAGTCTATGATCCACTATCCAACTGCTGTTTTGTCAGCATATGTTACGTCTGCTTTTATTGTGGCGTCCCCTCTCAGACTAATTACACTCAACAATATCTCACACACAACACCAACTCATTTATTCGCTCTTTTCAAGAAAAAAAGAAATGCAAACAATGCACAATTAATGGTGTGTGAACCGTTTGGCAACCTGTGCAAATTCCTATTAAACTCCCTCTGTAAAAGCAGTTCATTACATCCTCTCTAGTTTGCATTTAAATCAATCTCTGCGGCCATTAGGGACTCTGGCGCGCTCGCAGAAGAGGGAAGCGCCTGTTCCCTAATTGGAGCTATACTGGTTAATCTCAATGGAGGATCTGGCAAATGGAGCACGGGGCCAAAGTGCTTTCTTAATTGCCTCGCGAATGCACACACGAGGACTGTTGCAGAGAAAACATGCCCACTGATGTTGGCTGAGTGGTGTTATTCAGCCGGTTCATCAATCAATCAAATCGCAGCGGGGCCGGAGTCAATCCTCTGTATCAGATAATGGGTTCATAAACCTGTAGCGACGGACATGACAAGAACACATAGATGTGTTTTTTAAATTAAGTTTTTATCAACTCAAGAATATGGTGGCTTTTGTTTTTATACGGTCCAATATCTTTTAACTGTGCCTGTGGTTTTATTTGAAGCTGTGATATCCATAAGTTGATATTGTTTGGGGTTTTACATGCCAAAAACCCCCCACATCTCAATATAATTTTACATCTCCTTTCTCACACTTCTCTCTGGAGCTCGAGCGCTCACGGGGCATTTTGTGTCCGTCTCATTAATATTAACAAGCCTCTCTTCTGATTAACTGACTTGTTCTCTGAGTGGCTCACGGCCAGGTCCGCCACAGACGACAGCCCACTAGCCCCCCGTGACCATCGACTGTATATTCAAAATGGATGTATAGTCACCAGGTCTTTTTTTTTATTTCCATGTCACAGCTGCTTTCAAAATTAAAACATTTAAAAAAACATGAAAGTAATACGACTGAACATTTTCATGGATGAAAGAACTTTCCCTCCATGTTTAACACCTTAAAATAAAAATGTTAATTGAATGTGTAGTGTGAGATTGATTTGCTCTTTCCTCAGTGGTGTGTGTGAGTGTGTGTGTGTGTGTGTGTGTGTGTGTGTGTGTAGCCATGAAGCCACTACCTTTCAGCACTTAGCAACTAATTACCACACACCACTATCCGTCTGTCTGACAAGTGGAGAAAAATATATATCCTGGATCTTTCCACTTAAGTGCCAGGAGTCAATAAAGTCCTACATCAGTCATAATTTGTAAGTTTCCTCTACTCTTTCTCGTACCAACTGTCTTTAGCCAAGATTATGTTTTCAAAAATTGTCTGACAAAGCCGCAGCAGCTATTTCACTTCCCTTGCATGTGATCTGACTTTGGAGAGAAATGCGTATTGTGCTGCCCCGTGTAAGGAAACTGTCTGTGAGGCAGAAGATCCGTTGTCTGGATGTCACCAAACTGATATTTCTCTCTCTGGACAGAGAAGGAAGAGGGTCTTGAAAGTCCCAGGATGCCAACCACCCACACACAAACACACACAGTGGCATCAACATGGCAGCATCCCTCCAAACCCTTTCTGTTTCCATGGTAACTATCGCAGCCATGGAGAGAGAGAGAGAGAGAGGAGGTTGTGGAAACATGGGGTGGGCGGGAGGAAGATGTAGTGGGGATGGAAGAGAAAAGGCATTTACTGTATTGTGATATGGGAACAACAAACGACTCGTCAAGACAAACTGTAATGAGTGCTGCATTGTGTGTGTGTGTGTGTTTGTTTGTACACAGATCAGCCACAATGTAAAACAGGTAACTGGTTTTAATGTGTAGGTCCTCGTGTTCCATCCACTTACAATTAGCTACAGTTTAATTACAGTGAGAGCCGACCTGTTTACCTCTGATCAGTGGATGATGCTAGTTATTATGGGAGGAGTGGGGAAAAATAAATTACTACATTTCAATAACATAATACTAGGTCTTGGTAGACAGGGAGGTAGGAAGATACAGCAGGCCCCTAATCTCCTGCTCAAACATGATGATACATGAAAACCATTTATTATGGGCCTCCTGTTTGTGCTGGGTTTCAACTCACATATTATATTTTAATGTTATGGTGCGTTCACACCGGACGTGACAGGAATTATTTGCGTGAGTAGATTACATACGAAGTCAATGCAAAGACGCGAATAGTGCAAATAGTGCAAATTTAAACGAATCCAGTTCAAGATAGATTAAGTACGTCACAAATACAGAAAACCAATAGCTGTCGAATTTGCAAATGTGAGACAAAGAAACCCGAAAACTTTGAGTGCAGCAGAGGCAGCTCATCACGAGAGGACGGCAGGTGTGTCAGCAGACAGTTAGCGTTAGCATTAGCAGTTAGCATCATGAGAGGAGGGCAGGTGTGTCAGCAGACAGTTAGAGTTAGCATTAGCAGTTAGCATCATGAGAGGAGGGCAGGTGTGTCAGCAGACAGTTAGCGTTAGCATTAGCAGTTAGCATCATGAGAGGAGGGCAGGTGTGTCAGCAGACAGTTAGAGTTAGCATTAGCAGTTAGCATCATGAGAGGAGGGCAGGTGTGTCAGCAGACAGTTAGAGTTAGCATTAGCATTAGCAGTTAGCATCCAAGAGAGGACAGCAGAATATTCATAGACTCAGAATTCCTCAATGAGGGAGAGACAGTGGATGGTTTCCAGACCCATTTTAGAGGGGAAACAATTTAAACAAAATATCAGGCATTGCAGATTATTTTTAAATACTTTAAATCGTGCCATTATGGAAACATTCCAGAATTTGAAGGTGACAAATCTAGACTCTGCTGCTTTCTTCTCTTCCTCTCGGTGAACTTCAGTGTACCGGTTCCGGGGGCTTGATGTCAGAACCAGTTTCCAACCCGACAACATGTGTAGGTCTGAGCATAGAGAAGTTGTTAATGTTGCAAGTATTGCTGGAGTTCTGATCCTTCGGGGACAGACAGCTGAAGTCGTGCCAGAACTACGATGTGTATCAAAAGGATGAATGATGAAAGAAAAAGAGGTGACGACAGGAGACGACCAAGGTTACAGTGGGTGGCGTCACTCCGGCCCCTGGTAAGTGTGGACTCGCCTTGCGACTCGCAGTCATACGGAGGAAGAGTGAACAAGGTTAAGTGAAAGAGAGATTGTGGAGTTCTGCTGCAGCGGATCTGATCTGACTAATCATTCTCTTTGTGAACTCGTTTCGAATGACCTGAGAGAAATGCAACTTTAATACACCTGCACATGAGCTGGGGTTGGTCTCATTTCATGGGACCCCCCTTCACACACTCAACCTTTCCTTTAGTCATAAGCCCCATTCGGCTTATAAACTTTAAGCTGTACGATCTGTGAAATCCAACTCTGTTGGGTTGAACAGATACGTTCGTCACTCCGACCTTCTCATTTTCCTTGTACAGTGGATCCACCAACACCCCTCAGCTGGAGGAGGCCTGTTATCTCTCTAAGTCTGTGCTCAACCTGCAGCTTTTCTTTGGCCTCGCTGCAATAAATCCAGCGTGTTTCCATCACAGAGAAGAGAAGAAATCCAGTGTAGAGGTGACATATTTTTAAAAAGATCTCTATCTTCATCTGCTGTTGGGTACTTGACGACATGATCAACCCACTGATTACTTCAGAGAAATCCTTTGACCGCCTTGCAAAAAAGGGCAACTTCTTTTTTAAAGAAGCTTCAAACCGTGCTGGTCAATATGATATGTACTTCTTATGCATTCATTTTATGAATTCAGTAGGGTGATGTCCAATTTATAAGGAAAATAACTTGACAGTTCATTTATGTTTTTATAGGTTGATGTTGCTTGCAAAGGCAGATTTGTCTCTGGGAGTTTTCCCAAACGATGAACTAAGTAGGCAGCTTTCAGATCATGTCACTCAAACGATAGGCTGCTGTTACTCCATATTTTTGTTATTCTCCCATAAGAATAATTTTCCTTCCTAGTTTGTGCCACTGATTCCTACAGGCGAACCTGAATCATTTGAATGTGGATTTCTGCTGAGACGGAAGGTTTGGAACTTCAACATCAACAGCATGAATCCATGGACCCCAACCTGTGTTCAACCATGATAATAATTGTGTCAAAAAAGTATATTACAAGACTTTATTACTGGTTAAACAGCAGAGAAGTACAGGAAAATGTACAATGAAATCAGAAGAAGAAGAAAAAAGAAACTCATTCATAAAGTAGTGCAGCAAGCAGTCACAGTAGCTTAGCCTACCTGGTGGACCTGTGTGACTGATGCAGGATATGTGATGAAATGAAATAGCTTCTGTTGCACTTAATTAATAATCCAAACCACTTGGGGGCGCTAGAGAACATAGAAGTGAAGAAGAGGAGCAGCCCAGGTCGCCTTGGTTTGAACTTTTTTTCCCCCTTTTTCAGACACAAAATGAAACTCATCGTGTGTGTGTGTGTGTGTGTGTGTGTGTGTGTGTGTGTGTGTGTGTGTGTGTGTGTGTGTACCTGTGTTCGAAGGATCTCTCCTTTGGTTAGCTGCATGTCTCCAGTGAGTTCTTTAACACTGATGCCCAGTGGCTCCAATCGCTTACTGAAGTAATTAGTCATCTCTGCTGCCAAGGCCTTCATTGGAGCCACATATATTATCTAGAGAGAGAGAGGGAGAGACATGAATGGGGTAAACAGAGGGGGAGGGGGAGTGGAGGAGTGACGAAAGGTAGAAGTTGTGGAGGGGGAGGGGAGGGGTACAGGAGGGAGGGGGTGGGAAGGACACTGTAGTGATAAATGAACAAACAGAGGGAGGATCATTTGTTCCCTGGCAACAGGCACAAATCACAATTTACTGAGAAATATGACGGAAGACACTTGCATGGGTGAAGTTTAATGGTGATGTATGAAAAGTGGCTCCATCACTGGGGGGGGCACGGAGACGTCTGGCTGTCTGAATAAGTGTGTGTGTGTGTGTGTGTGTGTGTGTGTGTGTATTCGGCTGAACCAACATCTTTAGACTGAATAGAGTTCTTTTATATTTATTTAAGAATATATGTTATATTAACTTTCAGCTGCTTTTTTTCAAGATGATGATGATGAACACAGAATAAAAAAATCTGAGAGTGAAACGTAATAATCATAAGCAAAGTAAGACACGTGAATTAAAGTCGGTGCATGAATGTCGTCTGTGTTGCGGTGAAATGAATATTTCTCAGTTGTTTGTTTGGCCTTGAACAACGAGTATTACACTGAGATGAACACAGTAAAGCTGCTTCTTACAATGAGCATGAACTCAAATCAGCAAAGCATTTTCAATATTTTGAGAGTTGAGCGGTTATGAATTAAAGCCCCTCAAAACCTAATCTCTCAATTTAGTGTCTTAATACATTGGATGGGTTCCAACAGAAACACACACTAGCCTGGGACCCAGATGATTCTGGGAGCTCATTTAAATTCGCTCTGCCAGACTCTCGGCCTGGCTCTCCTCCATTGGGAAGTGATTTCCCTTTCAGCAGAAAACTTGCCGGTCCAATCACAACCTATTATCTGATAATGGGCGGGGTTAATACCACAACGCGGACGGAAGTGACTTTTGTGAACAACCAAGATGGCTGCTGCTGACGAACGAGCATTTGACTAAAAGTACCCGATATCTTTAAAGCCCCAGTGTGTCTTTTTTAGTCATTTTCTGGCGTCATCATCCTTTAAGTTGCCTTTATCAATCTGCTTTACAGAGCTTCTCATAACTGTTAAATACTTCCTATCACCGTTGCCATGGGAGAATATCATAGTAATGTTTATCAGCTGAGATTGTAACAACCAAAGACGAATGTATTCACAGGAATAACGTTTTGAGTTGAATTATGCACGGTCATCAGAAGAGGAGAGGAAGAGAAGGTCCCCCAGGTCATGAGCTCTGGGCTGCTCTCAGACTCAACTACTGTAAGTCTCAAAAACATGTGCACATCAAAGTTCATTTCATGAAGAAGACCCAAGCTGGGTACGGTCCTGAGCAGGTTTATGGATCCAGGCGGACCACTAAAGGGGGAGCCCTCCAGCCTCAGCAGCTACACCTCGGGCTCCGGGGCTGTTTTAAATCGTTACATCAACGAGCCTCCGGTTAGTCGTTCGTGGAATTTAATGCGCATTCCAAGAATTTATTTCATCTAATAATGCTTTCAAAGGTATTGTAAAAGAGATTAGAAGGGCAGGGAAGGATTAAACAACATGCCGACCCCTCGGTTTAACCCTGAAGAAGAAGAAGAAGAAGAAGAAGGATTTTTAAAATATTCTGCAGCACGAAGCCTAGAGGATCCAAGAGGTTCACTGACAGGGTCTAGTACGGTATTCAGCTGCACTTTGAACCCAGGGGGAAAGTGGGGAATCGGGATCTCAAACCCCACTAGTTCATCTGAAAAACGTGACGAGAATGGAGCAAAGTATTTTTCTCCGTGACATTCAACGAAGAACACAAAAAAAGAGGAAAGAAATCATGAAGACCTAATGGAGACAGACTGAGAAAATCAGAGGAGGCGCTTGTGTTTGAGGAGGCAGGAAAATCCCCTCTGCACAGAATGATACCTGAGGCAGAATTTTGTCGGTTGCTGGGCAACAGTCCAGTTACAGTACAGTTTAACCCTAACCCCTTTTTAAATTAATGGCGTTGGCGACGGCTAATTAATTAACAAATTCACGAATCAGTGGTTGCTTAATACTGTTGACTAATAAATGGCGCTTGCAGAACTACTGTAAAAAAAAATTTAAAAAGCTGGAGCTCCAATTTCCCTCACGTGAAATTGCCTAAATACTGTAAATTGACTCACATGCTGTCGTGTCACTTAATGAAAATATGGATTGGATTATTATTTAATTTTTTTACATCTGGTGTACAGCTGTCCAAAAAGTGACATATCAACCAAAAGTGCATCAAGTACTAAGGGAATATATATTTCCATTGAATTTAAATGATCAAAAAAAGCTGTAGGTATCTGCAAAACAAAAACAAACAAATTCATAGTCTAATATATATTCGTCTTTCCCTCGACTCCAGACAGCTCCCATTTAAATGGTGCCTGTAGGCGCAGCCTCCCAAAAGCTCCGAGGATCAGATCTGAAGCCCTGCATGGGGTGTGTGAGTCTCAGCGAGGAGCGCGCTTAATCTCCACGAGGCGTGTCGAGAGGCTGGCTGGCGGAAAATATTAAGTAGTTATCGCAGACGTTCTCTTAAGTTCTGACTGTGATTCAGCTCGACAGCCAGACGGACATATTACTGTCAGTCCAGGTAAAAAGCTTCTGACAAAGCAACCGATGTCACGTGATCAAACTGCTTCACATCCAGAGGGGGCAGCAAAAAGCCAGGCCCATAATCTGGAACCTGTAAACTGTGCCTTCATGTGTGTGTCATCACCTTGAATTCATCCTTCTTGATGACGCCGCCCGGCTGCAGGTGCTGGCGGATCTCGTGGAGGACGGTCAGCATGGCGATGTTGGTCTTGCCAGCGCCGGTGGGAGCGCAGATCAGGAGGTTCTCGTTGGTGTTGTAGGCCGTCTCGAAGACCAACGACTGGATCCTGTTCAGACGCTTCATCCCCTGGAACACCAGCTGCCCGATCTGAGCAACGAACGTCAGGGAAGGTGAGTGAATACGGTTCAACACATCGTTACCAAACTCACGTACAGAAATCAGCATGTTTTCAATAACCAGACACCATGTGAACTATATCCTCTGATACTTCATGATATTAGTAGGTGATATATCGTGTCCATTTTTTCATGGATAATTTACAGGATTAAAAATATATATTTTTTAAAATTTCAATTCATTTAGAACAGACTTGTTTGTAATACTCTGTATTATATGTTAGGGCTACAACTAATTATTGCATACGATGATTCATTGAAATAAAGATTTGAATATCGATATTGAATATGACCATCAAAAGTTCCAGGAGTCCAGAATGATCAAATGGTCTTAATTTTTTTCACCCAAAACACAACTGTTTATAAAAAAAATATATTCTATGTATTTAGAAAAAAAAACAACTCATTTGTGATTATGCAAACTTGCAAATTTTGGTATTTTCCCTTCCAGACGTCATTATTCAATTGATTTTTAACAATTATGCTGATCAATATACTGTTAATCTAACAATTTTAGTTTAGCGTAAGTAAATCATATATTTCAATGTTATTGTCCCGGCTCTAATGGGCTGTTACAATCATGTTACTGTAATGTTCTTATAATAGCAGCAAAATTAATTAGCAGGAAAAAATATGATTCTCACCACATTTTTGTTTCATTTCATTTAAAGCTTCACAGCAGATGTTGTGGAACTCAACTGAGAACAATTGGACTATTTCAAGTTTTGGGGCTGAAAACAGTATTGGTTGCCCAGTTGCCCTTGGCAACTAGATTTGGGCCAATGTCAACCATTTAGTGCAGTCCCCCCCCGACAGGTAACTACATTTCCTCTGACAACAACAAACTGTAGAATCTTTCACCCCGGCGTGCTGACATGACACGTGGACAGGTGATCCGTCACCGTGCGTGTTATTGACTGAGCCTCCGCGTACGAGGCGACTGCACCGAGAGTCGAGCGCACAAATAAAAAAAAACGCAATGGAAGAGAAAATGTGTGTGTGGTGGGATCAGCTGTCAGTCAAGCTGCCCTCCGTCTGCCTTTGCTATGGCAACAGAGTGTGGATGATGGCTCCTCAATCTCACACTGCCTCTGTCTGATAAATAGAGAAATGGCCAACCACCCCCCCCCCACACACACACACACACACACACACACACACACACACACACACTCACTCACTCACTCACTCACTCACTCACTCACTCACTCACTCACTCACTCACTCACTCACTCACTCACTCACTCACTCACTCACTCACTCACTCACTCACTCACTCACGTAGCAGTGAAAGCATCCAGCTGTGGCGCAGGTGTGTAATTCTCGAAAGGCATGTGTATGATGCAAAAACACATTTAAAGACCACATGATCTAAATCTAAAATGATTATATTCTGTACATGTCAGGAATGTTAGCTAAGATGTTCGTTTTCTGAATTTTTTAAAGAAACTCCATATTTTGAATAATACACAGCTTTCCACAGGCTGATGGACAAACACACAACTCTGGGGCTTTAAAGAAAAACATGTGGGTGCAGTTCATTGCTCAAAGGACTGTGGGTCCTCTGGTGGTGAGCATGTCTCTACTTTCAGAAACCGTCGAGTAGTTTAACCCTTATCGTTTCGGGGGTATCAGGTGCAGGTGCAGGTGCAGGTGCAGCCAGTAAATGAAGAAGTCAATGCAACATAAAAGGTTTTCTATTACCTTGTTTTGCACCTTCTGTTTCAATGATTTATGTTGATTGAAAACCCAAAATAATACTAACTGTCAGACTGTCATATCTACTATCACGCAGTTTTTACAACGTGATCATTTGATGGCATATAAATCCACTGACTGAAATGAAAAATTAAGCTCTGGGAAATTAGCGAGACCTCAGTTGAGGACGAAGCCGAGTAATTCAGAGACTAGTGATGGAAACAGATTGTGGCAGAGTCTCGCACAATGGAGGTCACTGTAGATCCAGGTGTGTTCTCCACCTCCTCCGTCTTCATCAGGTCACCCCCTCTCTCTCTCTCTCTCTCTACCTTCCTCCCACGAGGTCGGTTCAGGATGCCTTAAAGCTTAGACAGCAGTATTATTTATTCAGGGGTTCATTATAAGTATGTCATCACTTTCCCTCTTTCCCTGGTTTCGCTCCGACACTCATGGAAAGAAATAATTAAACATGTGCATGTCAGGCAAGGATATAGCAGGGTGCTGTTTGGAAAGCTGGCCCCCGCAGCCGAGCAGGGAGGGAAGAGGTTATTAATGCATCAAAGAGCAACTTTATTAGTGTCCACTTAAGCTGCAGGGAGTGAAGGGAGGCTGTGGGTTCAGCTAGGTGCTGCGTTGGAGCCGCGGAGCTTTAGGTGAAGAGCTGGGACGTATTTAGACACCTTGGATTTTGTTGTTTAATTCTTTTCAATCAGAAAATGATGTTTGCTTTCATTTTCCTCACTTGTGTCAAACTGAACTGACTGGACAGTTGAGAAAGGCACAAAACCGTGTCTATTATAAAGTCACACAATTCACACTGCACGTCTTAACGAAAAACGAAAGTCGCGAGTCCAAGGAAATCTCTGTAGACCTTCACAAAAGAGCTGTGGTGCAGAGCACAGATCGGGGCATATCGAGGATAGGAAATAATTTATAAAGCTTTGATTGTTCCCAGGAGCAAAGTGGCCTCAACAATTGTGTGGAGGACCATCACAGCAGAACTCTGTCCATCACGTCCTTATGGCAGGGTGGTCAGACAGGAAGCCTCGGCCTGTGATAGTCTGCTCGGAGGAAAGTCAGAAGACAAAAGGTGAACTTGAACACCAGACAGGCGTTCACCCTCCCCACCTACAGTGACGCACGGTGGAGCAGCATTGTGTTATGGGGGCGATATTTACAAAATGCACTCGCATTGTTGTCTGGTCTGGTCTGCAACTTTTTAGGGGGTTTCCATTTACAAAAACGTATATTGCTTTAGAATCGCTTACTGCCCCTTTATTTACCATCAGATTATTTTTTTAAAGCTCTTAACCGATGTGACTGCAGTTGGTCAGAACCAGCTCAAGATTTGGAAAAAACACTTAATACGCCTTTGTATCTCAAACTCCACATGCACGTCACCACCTCCACTCCTCACTCGAGCGGATGTTACTGCAGCACAATCTCCTCTGCACTTCTTCCATGGTGATGGCAGTCTCTTCCTGTCCACCAAATTATTCCCCCCCAAGGCCAAGTCCACTGAGCTCATCCTTATACATATTCATTCTAGAATTATGGACGACTGAGCTACACCCTGTTTTCTGAGGCTTCCGCAGACTCCTTTTCTTTGCGTCTCTGCGGTGACCAGAGCGCCACAACAATCACTCGGGCGGCTGGCCCTCATTTTGATTTATCGACTTTGTCTGTTGGTAATGAAAAAAGCCAGTGTCCCCGCTCGACTTAAACATGTTAATTCATGCAAATGTATGCCTGCCCCAGTGTTCACCTTGAGGTAAAGCACACATGTTGTAAACAGAAAGTTGCCATCATTTAATGATCTTTGGAAATCTTTATTTCATTCTGTCCTTAAAACCTATCTCTGGCTTTGTTGTTATGTTAATGTATGCACACACATCTTCCAATTGGAGATCCAGCTTCTGCCTGTCAGACCGTGTCTCGGGGGTGTAATGGCAGTGTTGTGGGAAGGTAGTTACTGTACAATGGACATTATGCAGCTGTTAACGTATAGGACAAACCCTGCGTCACAGGAACCACGCTCGTCATCAAGGGACATCAGCCGCCAGAGAACCTCGGGGTGAAGCTGAGCTAATTCTGTCCAGCTGTTCACCGGGAGTGTGATGGTGTGATGGAAGCAAGTGGGGCTTATTATTTTCAGATTTTATTTTTTAAAGGAATTCATCCTCATCTGATTTGAATATTCAAACTGAAAATACAGGTGAATATCAGAGTACAAAAAAACAACCCAATTACAGCTTTTATGCCTTTAATATTGACTTGAGCCTCGTCCTTCACTGTTTCTCACCATTTATCTCTTCGAATGGGAGCAGATCATTACTTTACACTCTGGCAGCAGGAAAATATATTTCGCCCCCTGCAGAATATTATAGAATATTGTACTCACAACAATGAATGGCTGCAATCCTGGAATAGTGGGACATGACGGGTACAAACGTGTCTGATTGGTTGAAAGGAAACAATCTGTTTTAGGCTTTTTTTCTATTTATTTGGAAAATTAAATGAATTGTAGTTCTGTGTACCGACAGTCGTACAGTGCAATAAGGGAATTATGCACTTTTCAGTTTGACTTCTTAATAAGGGAGTTTAGATCATTTGGATAAACTGTTTGTTTACAGCCAGTTTGATCATCTTTTTTTGTTAATGTTGCCAGACGTCTTCAAATACTCAGTTGAGTAAAATTTTAGTCACAAACTTAAATAGAAAAACTTTTCAGTGTGTTTTATTTAATGTGAAAGCAAATTGTGGAGATTGTGCTGATACAGGACAAAGTTCCCCAAACCTCAACCTGCTGCCACCGTCGCAGGTGCAGCCTGTGGAGCTCTCATTACTTTACTAATATAACAAAAACAAATTTTCATTTCACAACTAAATGTTATTGAAATTACAAGATTGCTAAGTGCAATATCTAAATTGTAGGAGCTGAAATCGTTTGACGGAGACAGACAGGCCTACAAATCATATTCTCCAGACGGAACGGAACAAGATAGTTTGAAACGAAACGCAGTAAAAATCACAACATCATCGTTTCTTTTTGTCCTATCATACTATCTGTCAAAATAATCACAATATGATTTATTTTCTTGCATATCGCTCAGTCTTTGCTGTGAGAGGTTGCTGCCTCACGCAGACCTCGACAACGAGTATCACACTGGATCTTAAACAACAACACTTTTATCAAGAGATTTACGGTGTTTAACGATCAACTTGGCACCACGTCCGTCAGTGAGTTTAGACCTTTAAGTCACACAGAGCGAGGGCACTCTGCCTGAAAATGTCAATTTGACTTTCTTGCTCAAAGGTGCTGAGTTAATGAAGCTGACATGAGTTGAGAAGACTGTCAAGCAGCAAATCAAGAGACAACAAACCCAGAGCCAACTGGCACGCCGGCCCCTCTTTTCCCCAGATACAGGACTCTTCACTATACTGTAGCTTTCGAAGCTTTGTGTAAAATCAGATCTCTGGAGCCAGTAAACATGGGTCAGATAAGACAGACATCTCACTGCTAAACGCATCCCCAGCATTTAAAAGATGGGAGTGAACGTTGTCCGGAGCCCGTTTGGCTAATGTGGGACCACACGAGAGCTGCAACACTTAATCCAACGATCAATAATCGACTACTAAATTAATCACCAACTATTTTGATAATTGATTAATCAGCTCAAGTAGTTTTTATTGAAAATAAAGTCAAAACTCTCTGATTTCAGCTTCTTAAATGTGAATATTTTCTGGTTTCTTTGCTCTGTGACAGTAAACTGAATATCTTTGGTGTGTGGACGAAACAAAACATCATCTCGGGGTTTTAGGAAACACGATTGGCATTTTATGTCACCATTTCACGGACCAAACAACTAATCGATTAATCGATTAATATCGACAGATGAATCGATAATGAAACCGTTAGTTGCAGCCCTGGACCACACACACATCTGTGGTCAACCTTTCAGGAGCAGGGTTAAATGAAGGTCTGAATGAGAGCAGCTGTTTGACTCTGGGGTGGAACCCGTGTCTTTAACCCAGGTGAATGATCTCGACTGTGACGATACTTGGAGAGTGAACAAACCCTGTGCATATATCATCATATACTGTATATGAGAAGGATAAACGACCGTTTCTGCATACTGAGCGACTCAGCTGTGTACGCGGTCCATAAAGTGTAAGTAGTCCTTTCTCAGCGGTACGTAGTGTGTGCATACGGTGCCCATCCTGGGCCAACCCTGAGTGGGATGGAAACTGACAGGCTCATTAACACAGCAGATACACAGCCTACGGCCATATGGGCAAACTGGGAGGACAGGGAATATCCCGCCAATCCACCAGCCACTTAAAACACACTAATTGGACCCACATAGATGCACTAATGAATCAACAGCAATAACTAAATACCAGTGTTGTCCATATCCATCAGCCTCCCCGTTTGTAGGTTTAATGGTGAAACTGAGATAAACAGCAACCGGTTTCTTTTGTTATTCTTATTTATTTATTTATTTTTTGGGTGTGTGCTGGCTCATATTTTGTGTTACTGTGTGCTTACTGTACAAGCCACTATACAGACTCCTAAACTAATTAAATTCCTCTGTGCATCGGTAATGGGAAGCTAAGAGATATAATTGTTGTCATTTTCATGCCATCCTTTTAATTACTTTCCGGTTCCATTTCATTCCATTTGAATTGACAGCCTGATCAACTTTTAATTGCTAGTTTTTTTGCAAACAGCTTATCATCCAGCTCCAAGCCTGCATGCAGAGCACTAGATGACCTGGCCGAACACGCCCACACAAACACAAACAAGGAGCAAATCCATGTGCACAGTGAGCGCACACACACACCTTCCTCACCAGATGCACAGTGGAGTTTGACAAAGTGAGCTGCGGATGCAGCAAACAGGAGGCCTTTTCATTTCCCTACAGAACAGCAGCAGCAGCAGCAGGGAGAAAGAGGCGAGAGAGCACAAATACAGGGGGAGGCAGAGCTGAGAAGTAAGATGGAGATAGCAAAAAGAGGAGGTAATCCATCACTCCGTCCGTAAGCACCTGCTGAGGAAGCACTGAACGCCCCGTGAGCCCCCAAACTTTGAACACACACACACACACACACACACACACACAAACACACACACACATACACAGGGCCGCCCACCCACCCTGCAGCTCACTCCTAAAAGAAAACTATTTACTTACATTTCAAATACACAAACACTAATAATGACTTATGTTTTGTGATTTTCTTCTGACCATGTTGTGATTTGAATTATTTATTTCTGACCTCTAGCAGCCGTGTAGGTAACAACCACTGCGATCTTTAAAACCACCACATACTGTAGGTCACAATAAGCTGCTTGAACAAACAACCTTTGTGGTCATTTTTTGGTGGAGGACAGTCCAAGATCACTATATGGATTTTGTCACTTGAAAAAAAGAAGATTGGAATAAAAAATGGATGTACTCCTACTAAATCATGGGTGTGTTTTCCACAAGTACCAAGCAAAGACACTTGCATTGTGCTAAATGCTGCTTGACACGGCATTCGCCGGGTGTGAGATAGGACCCGAATAAGTCTAATTTAATTATAGACTGAAAGCAGCACAATGCACACGTCTTTTTGGACGGCTGGCAGACAATAGATGACATATTGCCGCACCATTTGACAGTGCTGCCACTCACGAGAGGAGATTGTAAAAAGCCTTGAACCATTGAATCCTTCAAAGAGGCCTTGAAGACACGTGGCTAATTCTGAGCAAACACACAAGAGCCGCATGTGTGTGCTATGGGGGAACCACATCAGAACTGGATTAGGAAATGCAATCAAGGTGGATTAATTATGGATGGAGGGCTGTTCAGTTCTGCCTCATCTTCACAGGCGTGTGCGCATACACCAGCTACTTCCTGCACGGGAGCGGAGCGGGTGAGCTGTCGACAGACGGGAAAATGAACGGATGATGAGTGGGGACGATGACGGCGGAACATACTGGAACCATAACAGCACCGGCCTGTATTAGACAGTAGACCTATATTTGTAACTGAAGAAGAAGGGATGAATCTCGGTTTCTGATTGAATTCAGTGGATTTGATGTAACGAGGGAGGCTCATTTCGGACGCTTGTATTCGCGATCTTGTTGTTTCGGTCACTACCCAGAGCTCTTGACCACAGGTGAAGGTTGGAACGTTATATATCGAACGACCGGTAAATCGGAACTTCGCCATACGGCTCTGCTCAGCAGACAAAACTACCGCTTCACCGAAATGAATTGCAAACGATTCTACTACACTTTTCTTTTTCACTTGCTATTGTCACTGAAAGGACGTGATGTCACCTACCTGTCCTAACGACCATTATTTGATTATTCAAGAATTTGCACAATGCACATACTTCAGTGTTTGACATCATAATTGTCTGGCTGAGCGAGTGTAGAAAATACTTCAATAAGAAAGTTTTAAGTGTCACGCAGCACAACGATACCTGGGACAAACAGGGAGGGAAGAGTCACTCATTATAGAAAAGTGTTCTGTGTTCCTTAATCCTTTTCCCTCCGCGGAACGTTTCTCCGTGGGAACTGTCATTTCTCGGAAAAAAGGAATTGCCGCTTGACTGGATTCCTATCAATTACTACACTTCATAGGAAGTGTGGTTGTGTGTTGCCGTCAGAGCTTCTGTCTATATTTGAGTCTGAGTCCGTTCGGCCGTTCGCAATTATGAGGCACATCAGCAACGTGCAGCACTAGTGTACATTTCTGTGGAGTTTTGGTCCATCAGAGAGGCATTTGTTCTCACTCACAACACACTCAGTAATATATTCATTCAGATAAATTAGGGAGGCTTTTTAAGTGTGAGGCACCTCGACTCCAGTTCATTAGTTAAAAAGCATTCTAATAAATTCCCCATTTTTCATGTTTCACAGCGCTATTAAATATGCACAGAGGCTCGTGCAGCCTTGTTTCCCATTACGGCTTTCAATAAATGACAATCTGCACACAGTGTGAACTGGAAGGGGGGAGGCGCATCAGACTTTGCAGCCTGCCTTTCAAAGCCTTCCCTAATAGCACATAAAGACTTATTAGGCATTGTGCGTCGGCACTTTAGAGGAGCGAGGCACTTTGTTCCAGAGTTGCCCAGGCTTAAGCTAATGAATAGAGCCACTGCTTGACTGAGGCTAATTCACACTGCTCAGCAGAAGAGGCTGCATATCAATCTATATCAGTTACACAGGGTGTTTCAAAGATTAAGGGGAAAAAAAACTGCTGGTGAGCCAGGGAGAGACTGCGGGAGACAGAAGGAGATAAAGTCTTTCAGAGACAGAGATGGAGCCTTGGAGAATTTGTGTAGCTTTGAGCCTTTGTAGGAGAAGCCGGGGACAGAAATTCAGAATTGTCTGAATGTCTAATAGCACCGCACAAAAAAACTGTTAGCTAATGAATATGTAGAGCAGAATCAAAAACATACAATTTTTTTTACTCTTGGGTAAATTCACTGGAGACATATGCATCTCCCCAACACATCCCATCCCTCTAAATGGAAGACAAAGGAATACCTCAACAGTAGAACTGGTCCGGAAACTGATTTATTTCTATATCCATCTCAAATATGTTTTTTTCTGATGATTCTTCAATGTCCCTTTGATGCTGGATCACCAACATTTAAAATGTCATATTCTCCTTCCAAATGTGATGGATACGAGTTGTTTTAAAATGATGGATCAGTCTCAGTTCCATTCTGCTTTTCTTGTTTGTTTCATAATTTTGCTATTGAATGTCTTATTAGTTGGGACATGATCTGATGATGTTTAATCAACTGCCATAATGGCGGATCAGAATTATTGAAGAAGTGTGGTCTCTAATCTATGTTACAATAAGATTTTCTGCAAGAAACCAAAATGATTTTACCTTAACATTTGCCACAAAAGACACTTGTGTAAATGGAAGATGCGAAAGTTTGGTTTGGCAGAATATGATTCGAGCACTGTGGTGACCTTGGGATCTTGTGTAATGAATTGTTGATATGGTGAAAATTCCAACTCTACAGTTTGCAAAATTAGCAGCAGGGACAACATTACTTTAGCTGATGATTGTTTCTGCATGGAAGGGAGAGCTTCACCAACTGCACACACTGCATTACGTGCAGTCTAATTACACTCACTTGTAATATCTAATTGTGTGCTAAGTGTGGCATAATGGAAATATTTTAGAACACAATTTGCAATACAGAAATACCAGAGAGTGTAGGGACAGAAGGCCTGTACTGTCCATTAAGCTGTCGCCACAGTTAACGCAATAGAGTAACGTTCATATTTATTTGTCTTGTTTTCTACCTTTGTCCACAACGAGTAGTTCACAATGTGACTAAGATAAAAACAACACAATCCATGAACATAAAACACGGGCTGCTGACTAACTTTTTCACCACCATCCCCAGGTGAATGTAAACTCTCCCAAACCATGTTTCATAATGTTGAGGAAATAAACAATTACATGTATGTTGCTCCTGTCAATTGCTTTCAAACAAAACAGAAGAGTTGTCGAGTAAAGATGAGCGATGCCGCTGTCAGTAATCGTAAATGTTTCCATGGTTAACTTTAAAAATACAGTTTCTTGTTTATCTGCTTATTCTTGGTTACTAGAGTCGGGGCTCGCTCCGGTTCGTCATTTGCTAAGCGATAATTTAAGATGAATGGAAAATTAACCGTTGCAATCCGGTTAATCCCACGAGGCGTCCCAGAGAAGATCTCTGTCCATGGGACGCAGTTGGTCTGAGGCCCTGATGAACACTGCTATTCATTAGACAAAATCCTTTTGACTCCTTGTGTCTCTGTTGACAACATCCCAGGCGAATGGAAGGATGAACGGTCAAATCCTCAAAGACCAACCTGACGAGGATTGAAATTGACAGGCATTGAAGAGACACACACACACACACCTGCGGCATGTATCGTGCACTGTGAAGACAACGATGAGCAGCAGCGTCGATGTGATTAAAACGTCCTCTCATCAATTTGTCATGGCGAATAGACACATGCACACACTTTCATCTGCACTCAGCTACACACACACACACACACACACACACACACACACACACACACACACACACACACACACACACACACACACACACACACACACACACACACACACACACACACACACACACACACACACACACACACACACACACACACACACACACACACACACACACACCAAAGCTGAATCTTGTTTATCATTATGTCCATTAGCGTGAGCGACGGGAAGGTTAAGAGAGATGAGCAGTTAACACTGGTTCCCTGAAGTGAGACAAAAGACTTTGAAGGGTTTATGAGTATCTTATTTTTAGGGCCTTCATAAACAAAAGGCCAAAATTTCAGGGAAGGAAGTGGTGACCTTTTGTACCGCTGCATCTTCACTAGTGATGCAGTAATGATGGATCACAAAGCCTACGTGGGCAGACAGGATGGGAGCGGGAGGCTTTCAGAGACAGCGGTGTGTGTGGACTCTGTGCCGGAGGAACACACTTTGTCCTTGTCCCCAAGGGGGCCGGAGCAGAGCGAGAGGTCCTGCTTCTTCAGCCTGCCGCCCTCTTAATGTGGCCCAGTGGAGGCCTGGGCAAAACCTGCTGGAGGTGTCGGCACCGGTGCGAGTGCAGGTTTGTCAGTCAAGGTGTCAGTCGGACTGACGGGTCATTGTGTTGGCTGACAGCTGGCTGAGAGCTGGAGCACTCCCCATTAAAAAAGGAACATCACTCACTGGCTTTTACAGCCACACAGTCCTGTTCACTGAGGAGACAGTAGTGGGACGATTACACTCGGGGCATCAGGGAACTCCCCTGGTGACAGAATACAGATGCAGACGAGTCCTGTTGTTCACACAGATGTTCTCTGAAATATACGTGATATGCTGAACTGGGAAAATAATCAGTCGCTTGAGTCCCACAGTATTTTATCATATCGCAAACATGGAATTCACTTCATTTGAATCCAAGTGAGTTCCTTATTGAGTCAATTTGAATTCAGTTTTCAACATGCTTATCTATTATAATTAGAATCATAAAAAACTACGAATGGAACATGGGCCAAGAAAGAATCCATTCAATCCATGCTGCCAAGCAAAGTCAGAAGGCTGGTTTGTTTGTTATTTTTTGTGTGTGTGTGTGTGTGTGTGTGTCTCTCTCTCTCTCTTGCCCCCCCCATCCTTTCTGTTTTCTCCCCAGGTGCTAACGACCTGATTGGGTTCCACCTGTTGAGCTGGCCAATCAGACACGTGTATTTCTTTCTATAGCCTTTTGTTAGATAAGTCAGTGGGGTCTTTGTTTTGTAAATTTGTTTCCATGTATTTTTGTTTTCTTCATTTTAACAATTTGACACCAGCACCTGGTCGTTGCTCTCCTTCTTTTCTTTTAAAGAGGGGACGTAACAACCATCATGAGATAGGGCTTTAAAAAAAAAAATTCACCAATCTCCCAGGTAATTACGCATTGATCTTGATGATAAAAAAAATCAGGCATATTAAGGGGTAGATATCTATGAGTGTGTGTAATGTGGAGCATCTTGGTTGAATCTCAGGCGACTGTAGTAATGTGTTGTCTAAGAGAGCAGCATAACTAGCAAAAAAATGATTTCTACATCAAAACCTCCAAATCCCATGAACACAACACAGCAGCAGCTTCTTGATTCCGTGGAGAACTTAACCCTGTTTAACTGTACGCCTTATCAGCAAAGAAAATGTGACACAGAAGAACATCAAGGCTAAGATTAGGGAAAGCCCACGGTGCATTTTTGGCCAAACTCAAAAATCGAAATCTATGAGCAATACAGCCTGAAAACAAACACCAATGTGCATAACAGCCTATATCCTGTTATGTGTATATGTGCTGTACAGTAATGTTGGCAGGATACCAGAGTCGATGAGAAAATCCACAGTGAATGCACTAACAAGATCACAGCATTTGGAACTGTGCAGAGAAAAATGAAAAGCAAGAAGAACATCACTGAAACAAGGCAGAGGTGACTCGGCTGGGCCCGGTGCTTTTAACTGAGGCGTATCGGTTCAGCCGAGGCCGCTCTGATTCTCCGCAGATGAGAAACAAAAGCCTTGAAGACCAAAACTGTGACTGATGAGCTCGCCAACATGAACCTGACGTAGGCCGACGCTCAACACGTTGCCAAGGACGGGTAAAAGAAATCGTGGTCTAATGTGGTACAGGGAGTGAAGAGGATTCATCTGGAGGATGTTTACTACGTGTTTCTCGCACTCGTTTGATTTGAACACAAACAGAAATGTAAATACACTAATTTGCTCTTCATGGGGCATTTTTCTGAGCAAGGGAACTATTTCTTGACTTCCTAGGCTGCGTCATTCACTACTCACTACTCAGTGCACTCTTTAGTGTGTTTGCCATTTTGCAGTGGTTCCTACCTCGTCCAGTTCTGAGATGAAAACCGGCTTCTCCTCGAAGCCGATGGGCATGGCCTCGTTGGGTGGGATCCCCACCTCTTCATACATCTTGTTGTTCTCTCGGTGGATTCCCTCAGGGAGCAGAATCTGAGGGTCACACACACACACAAAAATAAAATAAAGAAAAAACCCAAATGACCTCTATTGTTCGACGCACCGGGATTATAGAATACACTAAAATTGATTGGATGATAAAATGTCAAATCTGATTTCAGCACCTAACCAGAAATGACTCCATGTTCATGTGTTGAGTTACATTAATGCAATAATTACATTTCAAATATGTCAACTTGAGTAAAATTTAATTATTATGATATGTTAAAAAAAATGAGATCATCTTTTATTTAAAAAAAAATGTAATTCATAGACAACCAAACTTAAAAAGGAGAAGGTCTCAAAAGACCAAATTTTTTTTGAACTCTTAAGATGACTTGATGTTACCATGGTAACCATGTTTTTTATATGATGTCACTGACAAAATCATCATCAAGCGATGGCGCTGCACTAAAACGTACGTTAGCAGTCAAGAGATTGCAGGTGTGTGAAGGTTATATCGTCCATTGTACAGTGAGGAAAAAGAAAGATGCTTCCACTGACGACTTGAGGTTTGAACGAGGGAAAAAAATCAATGAGATATCTTGTTTGTGCCTGACATTTGAGAGCAGCCTCTGCTTTTCCAAAAGATTAATTTCTTTAATTAACCAACATTACATGAAAATGTTATAGGTAATATGTCTGTTTGTTTTCTATAGCATAATATGCTATATTCATGAGGAATTTTTGGAAAAAAAAACAAGAAACGTATCCAAATATTGTTTTTTTGTCTGGTTGCACTTCAAGAAAATACATTATTTAAATACATTTTCATTCTTGCCACACAACTGATATTGTTCAGTCTGACATCATGATTGTGTAAGACCCATCTCCCACAGTGAGACATGACTGATGCTATCACATTGTGTCTATTGGGCTCTTCAGGGCGTCGAGGTGGCATCTTCCCTGAGGCTGAGGCAGATCAACCGTCCTCAGAAGTCGTCGACAGATTCAGAGGATAAGGAGAATTCTGCATCGCTCCAACTGAAGAGCTTTCTCTCTCTTTCCGAAACATTTCAATCCCAACTGAAAATGGAGAAATAATCTGTCTGTCTGTAGTTCCTCTTCAAGTGTATTACGTGTTCAATCAAATCAGAGAGCATGTGGACTATCAGATCCGAGAGCAGGGCTTACAAACAGCTTGGTACGTTTCTGTAAAGCGTCGTTTCGTATGCGGAGACTTCACCGACGCAAGAGCAATGAGCCCCTACAGACTGGCACGTTGTGTTACTGGTGGTGATTGATATCCCAGACGGTAAAGACGCATAAGAAGCAGAGTCAAAAAGTGAACACTTCACACACAACAAACACGTGTTCCAGTCTCACCCTGGCTCCTCCCACAAACGCAGGCATCCTGGTGGCCTCGGCGTAGAGGTCGTACACGTTGGGGTATTTAATGCGCTCGTACACCCGGTCTCTGCTCAGCACAGGGTCACGCCGTGCAGTCAGAAGGGCCTGTTCGCTGTACGAGACAAAACAAACAAGATGTATAGAATATTCAGAGATGATAGTTACCGTAGATAAATAGAACTTATATGCAGTACACAGTATGTATATTTCATTCATTTATTTTTTCCTTTTTGCTCCTTTTTTTCCTTCTTTCTTTTTCCTTTATTAAAAATGAAAAAACTCAATAAATACATACGTGAACACAAAAACTGGACATTCAATACAAGGAGCAAAAAAAAGTGGTTATTTTCAAACAAATAAATAGAAAATTAAAATTAAACACCAGAGTTACAGTGGACCGAATGAGCCCAATGTCACCTCTGAATTACTCGGATCAATACGTGAACGTCCTCTTCTCCATTCCAACTTTAGCTTTTTAAAAATAAAATAATGTGCTTGATTCAGATGAAGAAGCAAAGATATGGAGCATTATGTTTCCCTTCCTAAAGTGGCTTACCTCTCTACTAATCTTTAGCTGCACACTCGTGCTGGATTTGGCCATGCCAAGTTTTTTAATTAAACAGATCACTGCTCTTTTCTTTCTTTTTTTACGGAAATTAAACTTTTAGGGAAAAATCCTCCACAAGAAAAGAGCTGCAGCACTTTTTCTTTTAAAGTCTGTTCAGAAAGTTGTCATGAAAAATGCAGAAGCTTGTTGGTTTTGAGGACACCTGAGAGGTCAGGTCGAGACACAAACACAGAGGGGGGGGGGGGGGGGCTGATATACCGGTGGGCTCTCATCTCTCTGGGGTCGAAGGTCATAGCAACATCTGAGGAGTCGCAGTCATCCCCTCTGCCTCTCTTCCTCTCCCTCTTCTCCTCCCTGCGGTACATCTTCATCATCTGTTTTTCCTGCTCCGACTGGATGGTCACCTGGCAGCCGTAGGTGGGCTTCATTTCACCTTTTTCTGGAGGAAATAGGAGCACAAAAAATATCATAAATGAAAGGTTTCAAATGTTTTTTTCAGAAGCGGACTAAATAATGTTATCTCGTTAAATTGATATGACGATATTATCAGGGTGCCTGACTGCAAAATACTACCATGACCTGTGTATAATTCACGGGCTCTAATGTCTATAAAAGTGTACATTACAATTATGAAATACGTTAGTCCAAATCAATTTATTTCTTTTTTCCTACATTCTTACATTCATTTAGTTCAGTTAGTTAGACTTTTGTCCAAAGCGACTTACAACAAGTGCATTCAACCATCAAGATATTACCCAAAGAGTAGAGCTGCAACAGTTAATTGTTTAATCAACTACTAACTGAATCGCCAACTATTTTGATAATCGATTAATCGGTTCAAGTAGTTTTTATGAAAAAACTAAGTCAAAATTTCTCTGATTTCAGCTTCTTACATGTGAATATTTTCTGGTTTCTTTGCTCCTCTGTGACAGTGAACTGAAGATCTTTGGTGTGAGGACAAAACAAAACATCATTTTGGAGTTTTGTGAAACACGATCGACATGTTTCACCATTTTATGAACCAAACAACTAATCGATTAATCGAGAAAATAATCTAAAGATTAATCGATTATGAAAAGAATTGTTAGCTGCAGCCCTTAAAATAATACATAATACTTGGCCCAAGTCCCATCCTTCTATCAGGTTTCCTGGAAAATCTGCTCAGTAGTTTTTACATTATCCTGCTGGACAAACCAACGCACAGGGTGAAAACATAACCTCCTTGGCGACAGTAAGAAGTGATTAAAGCATGAATTACTAATTTGTGTACACATTTCTATTCTCCCTGTCACACCTCAGGATCTCTACTCTGGTATTTATCCCTGGATGAACAGCAAAAACCTTTGATGCCACTGAGACATCAGCCACTGTCAGTGAAACTCGCTCATGTATGCGGTCGTCTTGATGTTGGGTCCATGTGGCAGCGCAGGGGTTAATGTCCCCCGGTGCAGCCTCCTTGTTTGAGGCACAACAGCTCAATAAACGGCAGAATTGCTCTTGAAAACAGATGAGATCTGATGATTGTTCCACGGCCGGGACTGATTGACTGAATGATTTCTTCTTTATCTCGTCTAGCAGCTCTACCTGCCACGTACCCGCCCCCTCCCTGTCACTCTTACCCCCCCTCCCTTTATCTCTCCGACTCCCAGCCCCTTTAACTCTGTCACCCTCGATACACCGTTTCTTTCTGTCTGAACCGTTCCCAAAGCTTCACTCTCCCGTCTCTCTGGGAGACATTATGCCTCGTTACGCGTCTCAAACAGCAACTGCCTCCAAATCACCAGGATTCTCATTTCCACCGGGCGATCGCGGTGCCACGATCACTGAAGAGCGCTGCCACGAGAGATTGATTTCAAGCTGTTTTCGCACAACAACAAAAAATAGTTTTTGAAACCATCTAGGGCTGCAACTTACAATTCATTTCATTATCGATTAATCTGTTGATTATTTTCTCGATTAATCGATTCGTTGTACGGTTCATAAAATGTAATAAAATGGTGAAAATGTCAATCATGTTTCCCAAACCCCCAAAATGACGTTTTGTTTTGTCCACACAGCCAGTAGTCATAATAACTACTTTTTGTTGGATGAAATATTGTAGCAGAAATTATTCAGATAAATGGTATTTTTAAGAGTTCATGTTAACGTATGATACGACACATCGTCGATAACGAAAATTCAGTGACAAGGCCTGAACACAGCTGTTAAGAAAATAAAATGGTTTAAAGAACATTGAATTAAAACTCCGACAAAACTCTTTCACGAAGCCTTGTTGTCAAATTAGATGGGTTAGGCGATTGAGAATGATGCAACAAACCCCTGCGTTCACCAACTTCATCATCTTTTTGTTCAATTCTTGACAGAACCATTTTTTTTTTATAGTGCATCAGGTTTAAGGTTGAGGTTCTTCCTCAGCACTTACTGTACTGCACTTGAGAGAAAACAATGGAATGGGTTTAATGACCCATTCAAAGGCATCTGCACACACAAACACAAACGCTCACTGGGAGGCTACTTGGACCCCGTCTGCTCCACCTCTCCTTCTGTGTCCTTACTGCATTGGAGAAGAGACAGGAACTTCTGACAATGGATTTCCTCACACTGGGCCTGTAGTAAGGTAATTTCAGCTACTATTACAGTAAAATATAAAGTTATGTGGAAGGTGTTAGTAAAAAATCACTGAGTTACAATTACACCCAATATTGGTATCTCCTATAATGCCAAGGATCTGGTTTATTTCTTGGAGCATATTATTTATATTCTATTTGGTTATGTGCTTGTGCTTCTGCTTCTGATAAAATGGTGAAAAATGTCGATCGTGTTTCCCCAAACCTCAAGATGAGATTTTGTTTTGTCGACACACCAAATATTTGTATTATTATTATATTATGAATCGATTAATCCATTAACTGTTGCAGCTCTAGATGAATCCATCAATTTCCTCAGCAACGGCTGATCCGATCGACTTCTAAACTTGGTTTTGGTTTCTTGCAGAGCATCCGAGTGCAATTCTCGGGGGAAACTCAAAAAGACAAAATTTGTTTTGAACTCTTGAGATGACTTGCTGTTACCATGGTAACCATGTTTTATTTATGATGTCACTGACAACATCATCATCAAGCAATGGCGCTGCACTAAAACGTACGTTAGCAGTCAAAAGTGTGTGAAGGTTATATCGTCCATTGTACAATGACACCAAGACGAAAAAGACAGATGCTTCCACTGACGACTTGAGGTTGGAACAAGGGAATCAATGTTTCGGCGCAGCCACGTACAGTGTATCATAATAAACATACACTACAAACATTCCCTGATTTATCCTGCAGCTGATGAAAACATTTGGTACGTGTGTTTGTGTGTGTTTGATTGTCCATTCCGTTTCGCGCTGCCTTCCATCGCCCATCGAAATGTGAAGAGGAGCCACTTTGATCAACACGCAAGTGCCAAGCTGCAAAACTGCAATTTAAAAAGCTAATCAGCAAGAGACAGGCATCCCCACTAAATCCCCCTCTTTCCTCCTGATGGCATGCAAATAGTGGAAAATTTAATCAGCCTTTTTTCTTTTTTTTTTACCCCCTATGACTTCACCCTCAGTCGTCAAGGCAACGCTAATCTCAAAAGCTTGTCTGGCAAGTGAAATGTTTTAACACTGATCAAAAGTTATTCACAATGGGAAATAAAAAATCAGCCGAGGCTTGAAAGCGGCACGAGGGTGTGACCACCGCTGAAGAACGTTGTGTGAAAGACTAAAATGTTTACATTGCGAGAATGAAGGAGAGACATAACATCATAGCTATCATATGTTTTACCTTCAGTAGAAGTTTTGTCTCGCCCATCAAACTGTCCCACACCAGGTCAGAATATGTTGGCAATGAGGAAGATCAGATCTGATTCATCCAACACATGAAAATACAAAATCTATGCATGTAATTCCTCTACTAAATATCCATGAAGCAAGAGCTGAAGGTGAGTTTCGGCCAAGAAATGTTCATTTTGCAGCAGGCTTTTCAAACCAACAGTCAGTAAAAGGTTTAGTGGGATACATTTCCTTTTTTTGGTATGAAGGCTGTTTATGGCAGCCACATAAAGGCCTGTACACTGGATGATAAGGCTTATACTTAAAAAAAAGTGTCAAATCAGTCAGGGCCGATAAATTCCCCGCTAGCTTATAATATAATAATGCTATTTCATAATGACGTCATTTATACCATATAAGGGCGAATAATTGGTTAAACAAACTGTAGATCATGTTGCTTATTTTATGGGTTGCAAAAGTTAATACATTACGTCATGTAGTGTACATGATGTTTCCTGACTTCATAGTGATGTCGTAATGATTTCTTTCCCATCATATGATCATAAGTTGTTTTTTTTATCTATATAATCTTCAGGTCGTGTCTTTAGTCCAATAGGATGCAGAGATACCTGGAAAGTGTTTGTTTTTTTACCAAGCATGACGTCATTTTCTGACTTCATGACGATGCTTATATAACGGGGAATCATTTTTGTGTGCCTGCATCATAACCAGCGGTCAGAAGCTCCACAAGTTACAATTTTATGAATGATTCTGTCTGACTCTGATTAAATATTAGTAACTAACCTAATTCATGACTTTATCTTTTGGTTGAGGTTGAAAAGCTGTTGAGCTAAACACCAACACCAGCAACTCCACTTATTATTTCACCGTCTAGTCTAATCAGAGGCCACAGAATATGAGTTCACCTTCTAATGACTGAGCAGCAACTCGTCTGCATTAATCAGCTCATGCGCTGATGCACTCCCCAGTTTGAAAAAAAAAATCTATATTTAGGACCTGTGAATTTCAAATGACTCAAAAAAAAAGGATGATTCTGTGTGACTTTAAATAGTTGCAGGGGATTATTCTGACAAAAGCAGGAGCGCTCTCTCCTCTAATCTTCAGCCCGCTCGTTGATGCCTACCTTGCATATGGATCAGAAGACACAGCAGCTCTGGCAATGATAAATTAACCATCCTTATCTTTCCAGCAATATATTCACCTCTCTGCAGCGCCACTCTGCACATTAATAAGGGGGAGGGATCTCCTCGGGACAAGAGGAAACAGGAGGTCGAGGTGCGATGCTGGCTCAGGAAGGACGACGACGTTTGAAAAACAAAAACCAGGCAAGCATGGAAGGCCGGTGATAGGAGGGCTGCTCACCATCGAGCCTCCCGAAGTAAAATCTCATACAAAATCAATGAACTCAGCTCTAAACCACCCAGAGTGCCAGATTAACTACAGCATAAAATCCAGTGTAAGCCTATCCACAACTATGCCTTTAGCAACAGCCAATGTACAAGTCAGCCATTTCTCTATTAGTACGGCGGCATGGTTATTCCATTATTTCTCTTATATTCAAGAAAGTCAAGTACAGAAACTGAGAGCCCTGCCCACGAGGGGAAGCATTAGACTGGTCGTCATCGTTCCCCCAGTAGATGACTTGGTGAAAGGATGTGAAAGAAATAATAAAAAGAAGACTTGAAGTGAAAGGCCCAATCTTTATGTGATCTTTATGCCTTTCAGTGGATTGAGACATTTTCACTACAGTGTTGGAGAAAAACCACGAGCGGTACACGGCTCCAACAGCGTCCTGAAGGTGATGGGAAGGGGGGGTGTAGTGAAAAGATCTGTATATGTTCATTCTGCAGAAATATCTTTTTTTTTACTGCTTAGTTATTATTAAAATATACTACATAATAATGAATAAGGGGAAAAGAAAAGGGAGAGCTTTAACTGACTAAAAGAGTCAGAGTCTCTCACAGACACACTGTGAGAGACTGTGTGTGTGTGTGTGTGTGTGTGTGTGTGTGTGTGTGTGTGTGCGTGTGTCCACACACCAAAAAACTTCAGATTACTGTCATAGAGGAGCAAAGAAACCAGAAAATATTCACATTGAAGAAGCTGTAATCAGAGAATTTTCTGAGGAAACAAAAAACAACACAAAAAAAGTATAACTGTCCAAATACTGTACCGGGCTGTAAATTTATATCTGGAAATCACGGCCATTTATCCTGTTGTTTTTATACGAGTTGTGTTACCACGGAGACGACATGGTTGCCATAGCGCCCCCGTCTCACCTGGTGCGTAGCCAATCCTATCGGCTGGGACGGCGAGGAGGGAGTCGACGATGGCCACCCTTCGCTGGAGGAGGGTGGAGATCATCTCCAGCCCATCTGGGCCCAGCAGCTCGAACAGCTGGAGGGGGAGAGAGAGAGAGGGAGGAGGGTGAGAATCAGTGACCATCAGTCAAAAAATACAGTCGTCGCCTGCATCCACATGTATACATACACATCCTATATGGCTCAGCAACACGCGGCTACTGCCAAGGCTGAGCACCTGGTAATTACCATCCGCCTGGTGGAGAATATGCTCTGCCGCTTTGCCTCCCAAATATAACCACCTGGCACTTAGCAAGAGGTGGAGAACACAGCAGCGAGGATTCCAGTGAATGGCGGCGGCGGCGGCAGCAGCAGCAGCAGCACAATTAAAAGCATATAGCAGAGACGGAGGCTGCACACAGTCAAGTCAATCATTGGTATCACCGAGTGACGAGAAGATAAAGTTTTCTAGTTGTTTCTGTAGTTTCTAATTGGAAAGATGGAGACGCGGAGTAAAACAATGCAGTATCTATTTTTTTGTTCAGCGTTGGTTTGAGGATGCAGGTACAGCCTGCTCTTTCAGTCCGTCCTCCCCTGGGAAGGCAATAGTCAGCACAGCAGGGTAGTAAAACAACAGACACACTTTGATGTCGGGTCAGCCATCCGTCTTTGTCGGGGTTATCTTTGTTTCCCTCTGTGGTGAATTCTATATGGTTTCTAAACCTCTATTGGTTTCGTGTGAATGTCTGTGTTTTAATAGAGTTGTGTATGTACTGTGTGTTGGGAGTGGGTGGGGGGTTACACCTGCTCCTGCTCAAAGCAATGTATATATATTTATTTATTTTCTTCTTCTTTTTTTTTGACTCTCATGAAATTGTCCTTGGATTTGACTGTTAGCAGTCGACTCTGCTGGGTTTCTCCTTCAGATGGATCCGGTGCACTCCGGTTCTGAGCAGGTGAATCTGTTCTCAGCTCCAGATTGTGTTTCCCAAACCCTCAAGATGATGTTTTGTTTTGTCCATACACAAAAGATATTTAGTTTATTGTCATGGAGGAGCAAAGAAACCAGAAAATATTCACATTTAAGAACCTGAACAGAACTACCTGAACCGATGAATCGATTATCGAGATATTTGCCGATTAATTTAGTAGTCGATAACGAATCGATTAATCTATTAACTGTTGCAGCTCTACAGTGAATAGTACAACGTTGAAACCTTTTCACATCACGTATCAACTGTCTACACATGATCAGTATTGTTTTCTCTCTCCAGTGAATCGTCATCACCAAACTAGAATACATGTGATCGCGATGCCTCTCTCAGCCAAAGGAATCTCGTACCATCTCCCGATCTCATTAACGTGAGGGGCGAACAGAACCCGGTGTCAAACCCGGCTTCCAAATAACATTATACAACCAAACGGCTGCCCGCCTATACCGCTCCTCTCATCCGGTGCTAAGCAACTGCCACAAATGTCAGCGATCCAGGGTCACCGCTGAGAAATAACAAGAAACAGGTTCTCTCTCTCATTGTCGGCTCTAATGGCACCGAGTGCAGAACCTTTCCACTTTACTGTTGACTTTGGAGTCACACAGAGGTGGGATGCACGCACGCATGCACGCACACACACGTCAGTGGGAGAGTTCACTTCCAAATGTCAACTACGTGAGGAACATTGGAACCAACTGTAACCAGCTGAAGTTGTACAATTCTGCGTCTGCGAAGCAAATGATAAAATGGGGGGGGAGACTGCTGAGGAGCTATATAGAAAAAACATAAAAGCCTTGAGAGTATAAAGGAGGGAGAATGAAAGCATTACTTAATGTAAATGTTTCAACGTGATGAGACACAACAGAGACCAGTGAGTAGTGTGATCCTGACACATGTCATGTTTCATTTCTGTACGTTATCCTTTGCTTCTCACAGGAGGATGAGGAGGATGAGGGGCGGCCTTCTATCCTAGCTTCATTGTTATTGCAGGTCAATGTAATAGCACATGAATACCACACTGTACAAATGTAAACGTTCTTGTGAGATACCGTAACAGTCTTGCCTCAGGAATAGACATAAATGTCACAAATATCTTCAAATTGACCCTTTATTTTCTTTTATTACATTGCATAAAAAGATAGATTTAACTCGGTGAGTGCTCAGTAAAAACTAAAGCCTGACCAATATATCGGTTGGCTTTGTTTAGAGCCCGACCAATATTATCGGCCAACCGATATGAGCCTTTAAATGTGCATTTATGTTTTACATTTTACGTGTTATAAATATTCTAAATTCTATAAATTTTATAATTCATAGTATAGTATATGGTATTTTACAGTATAGTACATAATTTATCAATTTATAGTTATTCACGATAAAGTTTATGGTTAAACTAAAATATCAAGCCTCAATTACATTTCTTTATCATAAATATTTAATAATGACATCTTAGGAATCATTGACAGATTTATATACTGGCCGATGTATCGGTATTTAGAATCTTGTACTCACAAATATCTACATCAGCATTGGCCCCCCAATGCTCCATATCGGTTGGTCTCCAGTAAGAACTATATTTCTGTACCGTGTGTGACCTTACAGATTATTTATGTTTCTACAAAAACAATCTGATAATTCCAGCAAACACTACAGTACAGTGGCTTTCACCCCTTCATGTCAGTGTCCCCAGGTCAAGAAGTGTAATCACATCCATTGGATGTGTTATATTTCTACCTCTATCCTGATGACTTGACTCTTGAACAAGTAAATGTCTCCGGTGTGGGATTACTAAAGTCCTAAGAATGAAAATAATAATAAAATCTGTATTCTTCTGACTGCTACGGAATCTTAAAGGTTGACCTCTGATCTTCTGTTGTGTTCGTGTTGGCTTGTTAATATTACCAAAGAGTCTTGATTAACAGTGAAGGTCAAGGACACAGAGAGTTGGGAATGTCTAAAAAAGAAAAGGCGTCGAGGTAAAGGCCAAGGATGACTCTGTCAAGATACGTCCGGTGTCTGGGTCGAACCCAAAAGGCCTGCTGCTGAAGGTCAAGGTGATGGAATCAATAGGAGCATCACAATATGAAATGTACCACTGCAAAACAGGAAGTTTTGGCCCTTTCTCATTTTGTCAGTTAAATCATTGGACTTTTTTTTTTTTGTTAATTGTCACTGTACACGGACATGAGCCCAACAGCCTGTAAACTTTAACAAACGGAACTGAGAGTGAACCTGTCTACAGACTGGTTGTACTTCACCAAAACTCGATGGAGACAACACGCCACAAATGTAACAAAGGTTTTGCAAATAAAGGCGGTAGCACCAGCGATCTGTTGAATGCACTCCGTTGAAGAAAGTGCAGGCAGGGAGAGATCAGCCGAGCCAGTTGTGAAGAAATAAAGCTTCTTTGTAGCACAATGGCTAAACCACACTTTTCCAAAATGCGGATGTCACTTGAATAATTCTTCCTATTGAAACATGAGTCTTTGTCAATGAAGCTCCTTCCATCCGCGCTGAATGACTAAATCAAGAGGACACGCTCAGCATTTCTATGCAGGTCCACGGAGCAGGTCTGGATGTTGATGCCCTAACTGTACCATACAGTGCACCTAGAACGAGACGATGGTTCACCTTTCAGCACGACAATGACCCGAGGCAAGAAAAGGTCGTCCTTGACTGGCCCTCGTGAAGATGATGGTTCAAAGACACTTCCCATCCAATCTGAAGAGGAATGGGATTTACTGACCAAAACCAGATGTGCACATTTTATCGAGACTGGTCCAGGAAGACGTGAGGGTGTAATTGCTGCCAACGGTGCTTCTACAAAACACTGAATTAATGTTTGACTCTTTTGGTTCCCAAGGGAAAATCCCAAGAACAATTTACCAGATACGGAATGTAGATAAATATTGATTGTTTGACACAAACCTCATTCTGCAGTTCATCGTCACTCTTGTGGGAGGCCAGCATCTCAAACAGGGATGTACACAGCTCCTCCGGGCTGGACGAGATCATGTTGCCTCCATTCAGATACTTCTCCACCTCTGTACGGAGGATGGCTTCATCCCCCGAGCCAGAAGATCTGCCCGAGGCGGACGCCTCTTCCTCGCCAGCGGCCTTCCTCCCACCCTGCTGGTTGTTGAGGAAGTTGATGAAGTCAAGGCTCACGTTCTCCTCTTGGACAGCGGCGCAGGGCAGCCCCTCCAGCGGGTCCAACGTGTAGCAGTCGTACGAGAAGGCAATGTTGCGTCCGAAAGCGGAGGCTCGTTGGGGGCTGCGATGGGAGCTCTGCTTCTGAACAAAGTCTTCGACCCGGTCGTTGCCGAGCGGAGCCACGAGCCGAGCGACGCAGTCACAGGAGGCTTCGGCCGCGGCCGACGGGAAGGGGCCAAACATCTGTCTGATGGCCCGGGTCTCCTCTGTGCCCACATGGTCTTGGTTGTGGAAGGTCTCAAACAGAAAGACGGCCGCACTTTCGATGGCCTCCTGACCATGTTCAGCCCCGACTGTGAAAGAAAGCACAACAAATATTCAGATATTTACCAGAAATTAAAACATGAACACACATTTGGAAAACTATATGGTAGAAAACTGAGTTTTGAGCTTCTTTTTTAAGGCATCTACAGAGACCACACATCTTAAGGAAGGGAGTAGATGCAGAGTTTGTCATATATTGACATTTCCAATTTTGTGCTTTGCCCATTGTGGGATTTGTTGGGTTTCCCCTGTAATATTGACCTCACTATGTAAAGTGCCTTGAGACAATGTATGTTGTGATATGGCACTATTCAAATAAAATAGAATTGAATTGAATTGAATTGAAAATACTATTTTATTTTTTCCATGTTTTTTTCCCATTAATATTATTTTCGTCTTCTTTTTATTATTAATATCATCCCCTTTATTATGTAGGGGTGAGGGGTAGATGCACTGTGATTCAGTGTGTTATGTTTTGGTTTGTATATATTATGTTTATTCCTTATTTTGTTGTGTTGTACAAAAACAATAAATATAGGTTTGAAAAAAATAACATCTAAATATTCCTTTAGATTTTTGCTCAGAGATATCACTATTCTATTTTGTCATCTGTCATAGCATCTCCTCTAATGTCTAATTTTAACTTCCCTATATGGAAATACAATTCAAGCGTTTGTTTTCATTGTCATTTTAATGATGGTGACTATTAGGATTATTGCAGATTGTAAAAATCACCTTCACCTTTTCTATCATCATCATCAGTGGTTTGTGTAAGGCCATTGGATCTGTGCACTATTCATAGCTCCAGAAAAGAACCAGTAGCTGTTCCTCTGAGCAGTAAAGTCTATAGCAACGAGATCACTGTTTAAGTTCCCTGCACCTCATTTAAATAATATCCAAACAATTAATGCTTAGCGAGAACTATCCTTAACTCAAAAACAAAAGGAGTACAGCATAATTGTCCAATTAGAGGGAAAACATGTCAGAGGGACAGAGAGAGAGTAAAGTGAATAAGGCTGAAGAGGCGAAAGGAAAGCAAAAAAAACAGATGAAAAGGATTTAAACAAATTAAAATGGTTCTAGCAGAACAGAATCTTCTCCAGAGTGTTGCTGAACAGCAACTTCTTGTTTAGGTCCACTACATAGACAGAGGGCAGGTTCAAAAACATGAAGCAGTGGGGGAGCATCACAACATGGCTGCTACTCCTGACTGATGAATGCGAAGGAACAAAAAAACACTGTCACCAAGAGAGAAAGGTGCCACCAGGACACAATCAGAGCGTCTTTAGTGTGACCTTTATAAGTTCAGCTACTGTACCGCTTAACTTCATTCAGATAAGGATTACAGCAGCTGCAGCGTGCTATCCAACACCTGTCGCTGAATCTAACATGCTTTCATTTGTTGGGAGGTATTTTCAAATTAGATCATACAAATGTGTGAACTAGTTACATAGAGATCCAGTCTATGCCAGAAGACTCTGCCAGTAGCTGCTTAGAACTACTAGCCCCATCCACCTGCTGGTGACTGGCTGCTGTTCATAAGTGTAAAACTTCATTCCTTTATTCAAAAACAATTAAAAGAAAAGAAAAAAACACATTGTCTTTAAACGTAATCCAGCCAATAATGATTTCACCATAACGTAGCAGGAAAAAAGCAATTTAATTGTATATGAAAGTAATTTCCGGGTGAGGGTTCATTAAATCAGGAGGTTAATGACGTACCAGAATTTTGCTTTGCACACCACATAACAATTTGGGGTAATAGCTTTAACAATTACCTTTTTTTTCATTGAAATTGTTTTAACTGTTTGTATTATTGTCGGGTCAGCCAATTAAAAAACACAAGTACTTTATCACGTATCTGTAGTTGCTGTGGTGGTTGTCACGCAGATGATTTTGGTTTGATTTGTTAAGGTTTTGTTTTCTGCCTCTGACGCCGATACAACAAAGTGTCTGTAGTATGAGCTGCTCATAATAATGAAAAACAAGATTTAAAAAAAAATTCTGATTCATAGTAATCTGGATAATCCTCAGACCTCCCCCTGGACAGTTATTTGGGTTTTTTTGCTGCTGATTTTTTTTGTCTCATTTTTCAATTTTCTGAGCACATCAAAAAATGTCCCTGCATCCACGTCAATGACTGAGGTAGAAATCTTAAACACTTTAAAATATGAAAATAAAAATAAAATAAAAAGAATATCAGCATGACAACATGCCACTTGTGAGGCCATCACATTCTGATTGAGAGGTTACATGACTGGGTGGGTATATCAGGCATAGCATTAGAATGGTTTTCATCATATCTCACTGATAGAAGAAGTTTTACTGACTCTACTGGTGACTTTGTGTCTGATTCTTGTACTGTGGGGTCCCACATGGCTCGATTCTGGGGGCCCTTGTTATTCTCATATTTGCTGCCCTTAGGACAGATCATAAACAGTTTTAACATGACTTACCATTTATATATGGACGATATTCAACTTCACTTCTCATTTAAACCCAGTGAGGTATTTAAGTTATCTAGGCTCCTTGACTGTCTTAACACTATCAGGGAATAGTTGTCAGAAAGGGTTTGCCCTGTATACTGTTTATGCCTTGTGACTTTTTGCCTGTGAAAAGAGCTATACAAATATTTTTTACTTACTTACTTGATTGATTTGAATAAAGAAAGGCTCTGTTTGTCATTTGGGCAACTTGACTTGTTTATCAAATCAGAACAAGATCCTTTGTTCTTTAAACTCAAAATGCTTTCTGATTCCGCTGGACCAAAGGCAGGGAAACAAAGCAGAACTTCGGCAGCTGCTGAGGCCGTCATCCTCACTCACTTCTACACACGCCGTCTAAAAATAGGTTGTCACTCTGTTATGTTTTCATCAGTCTTAACACAAACACATGGAAATAAGATTGAAAAAAAGAAAAGACAATGGATTTGAGGCTGATGAGTTAATTACCAATCTGTTTGGCTGCCAGAAGGAAGCTCTTCAGCTCCTGACTGGCAGCCTGGTGCTTAGCTTTGTCCTGATGCTCGCTGCAGAAATGGACAATCTTCTGCCAAGTCAGGCCCTCTCTGGCAAACAGCTCCTGTCGCTTCAGACGTTTGGTCTATAGTGTGAGTCACAGGGAGAGAGAGAGAAAAAAACAATTACATCGCAAGAAAGAGAAAAGTGGCACACTCACTGCTCTAATGATATCTGGTATCTCTAATTGCCCATATACCCTTGGATAAGACCAGCAACAGTTTGCCAGATATTTTGTTAAAAACAGGATGTGGTGCAGTTAATGCGGTCAGTCACTGTTACTGAAATATATTATGGTGTGGTTCAAGGGCTTCTTTCTGTGCCATGTGTTTATGTAAAATGATTCTAATAACTTCTAAAGTCATTTTGATCAAATTAAAGTTTACTATTTATCCCGTTTAATAAGAAGATTTTTTTTCTTTCATTCATTCATTAATACATTCATTGGGACAGTGCACATTAATCTACATTTCAATAAATGCACCCATGTTGGATTTCATTTGCAATATGTACTTTACTCATATTGAGCAGAAGCTCCCAGTTACAAAAACTCTGGATCCTACATTTCCCACAATGCAACTCAAAGTCTTTCAAACTCTCAAAAAAACTACAAAAACTATTTGTAGGCAATTTTACGGTTGTCCTGCCCAAGGGCATCGAACCAGTGACCTTCATGTGTGTGGACAACCTCTCTACCTCACACTTGTAAACAGCCATCATGGTAACAGGTTTTTGATACCACTACCAATACAATGACTGATTTATCTCTTACTGATACCAAATGCCTCATTGTAGTTACACATGCATCCTCATGAATCAATATTATTGAGCTTTTTTTTCCTATCATCGTCGTCGTCTCCCTTAAGAGCAGCAAGGGATTAAGTCTGAGCAGGTCTGACAGTCGAGGCTCCAAGGTGAAGAGAAGCATTAACACAATGACTCCATTACAATCAGCATCTCCATGTATCTCAGTGAAACTCAGTATTTCACACACACACAAGCTGTGAGATAATCTGAGAGTGACACCTGCCACCGTTTACCAAGGGAAGCACTTTTCCTGCTTATAGAGGATTAAAACTGCGGGTGAGCCCAGTCAGAAGTGAATGGCTGAATACCACTCCCAATTTCATATTAGGTCTCAGAAAGAGAACTGATCAGAGAGAAAAAGAAAATCACTGACAGAGCGAAAAGATAGAGGCTCAAAGTTTGACTGAAAATGTATGTTAGAGTGAAAAGTGAAATTTCAAGGGTCAAACTAAAATAAATTTGCAGGGCTCCAGACTAACTTTTTAGATTGGTTGCACCCAAAATTTTTCGTTGTCCATTTTGGCTTTTTTTTTTTACACTTTTACACTAAAACCAGACTTCAGACCGGTTCACTCTGCGCCTTCGCCACACGGATCAGGTCTGCGTATGTGACGGGCAGTGGGAGCTGGCGCCCGCTAGCACTCCGACGTTAGCAGCAACGGTGATGTAGGAGATTAACGATACAACGTTCCTTCATACACAGACAGACCAGCTACATGTCAGATGCACCGGTGCGACCAAGGAACATTTGCTTTTTCGCACTGCACTGCACTTAGAAAAAGACAAATTATGTTTATTTTCTTCATTCAAGACCTATTTATTTGGCTCTATTTGTGTTTTTTTTTAAATGTTTGAATATTAATAATAAAGCCTCAATTGCATTTCTTTGTTATAAGGGTTTGATTACGACATCTGAGGAGTTAATGCCAAAAACATTATACATTATGTATGTGTGTGTGTGTGTGTGTGTGTGTGTGTGTGTGTGTGTGTGTGGGTGGGTGTGTTCGAATGATTTCCTGATCAACAGAGAAATCCTCCGCCCCTCTCATCAGAATTGTTTCCAGCTGCAGCAGGCAGCTGCTGTCAGAGAGAACGCTCTAAAAAATGCATGTTAATGCACTTTGCTTTACAAAGGCAAAGAAAAACTTCACAAGAATCACATTTTAAAAACAAAAAGCAATAAAAACTAGAATAAAATAGATTAAAGAGACATTTTATGTTTTCTCTGTTTTTCTACCCTTTCCTCTAGAGTGTTATATAGTTTTTCTGTGTGTATGTAAAAGGTCTGCAAAGTTAAGAAGCCTAAAGTCCGTGGTAAGAGGGAGCTCCTCTCCCCGACAGAGGCTCCTAAAACAGCTCGTCAGTCGTCCGGCCGATGCTTCCGCGACATTGTGATGTCACGATGTTACATAAGTGCTTAAGGCATGCCTACCGGCTAGTCTGGCGCTCTCAAACAAAGCCAGGCAAAGCGAGAGGGGAGGCCGACACTTCCTACACGCGCTGTAGAGCGGTTGACCAATCACAACAGAGTGGAGCCAACTGGCCAATCAGAGCAGCTGGGCTACCCTGGGAGGGAGGGGCTTCATTAAAGAGACAGGCGCTAAAGTGTTTCAGACAGAGGTTGTGAAAGAGGAACTGCAGGAAACTGATGTGTTTATTGAACATCAGAGCATGTGAACCTTTTCAAGTAATGACCCAAATTAAAATCCTTTTAGAGTAAAATGTCAGCAAACTTTATGGAGTAGGCCTAAGCACTGTGAGTAATTACATTCAGGATTTCTGCATCATTCATCATGGTGTCGCTTCCTGTACCACAGTGTGTTGGTGCAATCTGGCTGTGATGTTTACAACACTTGATCAGGGACCTGGCTGACCCCACGCAGAATTGGTTCATGGAGCCCCTTTTTCGAAACAATGGCAGACTGACCCCTGAACGACACACCTTCAGGCTGAGCAGGCTGAGCAGCACACAATCAGTTGTGGAGATGGCTTTTCTTGGGGAGATTTAAAAGAACGACGTGGCGCCTCCCGAATAAATACGACCGCAAGCTACAGCCGCTGACCTGCTGTATGCTTCATGACGACTGTGAGGAAGATGGTGACAGTTTCACAGAGAAGCACTCAGACAGGCATGTTCCCGCTCAGACATTACCTAAGCATGATAATCTAGGAGGGAGGCTGACTTTAGGAGCTGCATTAATGAAGTCATCTGGGGGTTTTTCTTCTGAAAGCAACACTGGCACAGTTTTCGAATTTAAAAATAACAGAGGGAAATGAACATTGAGTTTTGACTCAGGTATTTTACTGGCCTCTGTGTACAAACTCACCTTACGAACAAATAAAAGAAATGTGGAGTATTTTCCAGATTTTCCCACTTATCTTACATCTGCTAAGGTGCTAAGGTGTGTGGTCTCTGCCCTTTCAAACACTGAGGAGTCCAGAATTCAGGCCCAGCGTCTCACATGGCAAAGCTCACTAAAAGGGACATTTCTTATTCAGAGGAGACGGGACCGCGGTGGTCTGTCTGCACGGAGGGAACGGAAATGTTCTGTTTGCTGCGCAGAATACACAATGGCTCCAGTCATTTTAATAAACCCAACCCCCTCAACCTCTCAGCCGCCACACATTTCAAAACAGAGTTCAATAAAAAAAGATCCAGCTCCATCTACCATAAGCAAAGGAAAAGCATCTAAAAAGAGACGAGTGAAGACCTTCCTCCCCGGCTGCTCAGTATCAATCAGCCGAAGAAGAAGAGAGACACAGTCACAAACAATTCCTTTTCTTTTTCTACATGCTGGCTTGTCAAGGAGGAAGTAGCAAACAGCAGGTTAGTATCTCTGCTAGAACTGGACAGATTGGAAATGAAGAAGTTTTCGACAAAGAAGCCATAGAAACATGAGACTCCTTTTAGGCAAAGTGAATTAAAAACAAAATGATTTCAAAGGTCAAGTTTGCAAAGTATATCAATACTCTGGTGGTGTCAGACTGTGTAGTGAAGCAGCATCGAAGGAGAGATTCATTCTGACTTCTGGAAATCACAGATCGCAAAACTCATCACTGAAGATCTACAGTAGTAGCATGTGGATAACCAGCTCAAAACCTCTGTGTTGGCTTCTGATGGAGCAGGTGAAAGGACAGGATGACGAGACCCCTGCGATTATAGTCCGAAGTCACTGTATTGATCACAATCTAGCCCCCTTGCCTGTGTTGACACCTTTGACATTCAGATGGGCCTAGAAAATGACTTGGGATACCCAATGCACTCTGCAGCGTTTCTGAAAGTCTGTAAAAACCATTAAAAAAAATTGGATACTGAACCTGGAAATAATACTGCTCAGTATTCAAGCGGAGAGAGCAAGCCGCACCAGGAGGCTTTAAACTTCCACTAATGTCAGCCAACATACTCCGGAGTTTGAGGCAGTTCTGGAGAAAAAGATGTTACTGCAGCATATGGACGACATAAAGTTTGTTGGTTCACTGCTGATAATTAAGAAAGTGCTGCCTCACCTGAATACCTCGTCTCAACATCTTTCAGAAGGACGAAACATAACTCTTGAACACAAATGGCCTGATTCAGGACATCCACACCAACTGTAAGGTTGTGAAAGACTTGACTGACCATATTACCAATGATGGTCCATATTCAGCTTGGTGAAAAAGGATCCCAGTTAATGCACATTCTTAGGACATTGGTCGGCTGATAGCTGTAATTTTTGTCTTGCAAAGCAGTGTCTGGTTGGAGCTGCTCGTCATGTTTCAAATGAGCTCCACCAGGGACATGTTTCCTCTCCAAGCTCTTCATAGGGATTCATTTCAATAATTATTCAAAATGACTTCAAATGTTTCACAAAAACAAAGATTAAAAGAAAATTGAAAACCGGTCTGTATATCATAACTTTGTGTTTTTTTTCTTTACTCTTCCCTTAATCATCTCCCGACCCTTCAGATTTATCTCATGGGCTTTTGGAAAGGCCTAAACTGTATGTAGGGACAAACATGAATGAATATCACGAGAAAAATAAACATGATGAACAATTAATTTACTATAAATATATTTGTTCTGCATTTGGGTCAACCCTAAATCACCCTATTATTATTGTATTATATTATACTACTATTATTAGGCAATAGCATCAGGGTAATGTATCGATCACTATGACCAAACATTGTGGTGATATTTTTGGCCATTTCGCCTCACATCTAATATTAAGTAATTAGAATTACTTGGACAAGTACTAAGAACTACTCTGCCAACGAGTTAATAATGTCACATTTGAGGGCAGAACAAGTACTATATTTATATATTGTATATTTTATACTTGAAGGACATTTTGTTGGTAATATATCCCTACTACATGGAATGGAGTATTTTTTTTACATTGTTATGTTCGAACTTTAACTTGATTAAAAAACGTCATAAACCAATGGATAAGGTAATCAAAAATCCAGCTGAGGTAAGTCACTGCTGAAGTGTGTTCAGCTTAGTAAGAGCTGAAAGTTGTGGCAGACTGTTGGCTTTGGATATAAAAAATGATATGCCAGTTATTATGCCAACAATAATTTAGAGAGAAATAAAATCACAAACAGGTTGCAAATCAGCACCAGTGTCATTTCAGCTGAGTGTCATTTCATGATCCCCTGCAGCTGATACTAAATCTACTATTGACACCGTTGTCTATGATTCAAGCTCTACATATACATCACAGGCATCCAAATATGATATATTTCTCACTAGACATCTGGCATGTAATAGGTGTCTGGTATATGTTGATGGCCAACAGTAGGAATGTCAAACACACCAACATTAATAAAAAGTAATTAATATGTAGCATGGGGGGGGGGTGTCTATGCTCTAAACTTGTGATGGCTGCCGATGGTTTGGGACACACTTCAGTCGTTTCTTACTTCCGAAAAATAGCTAATTACTTTGTGTCGAGTGAGTTAGGGTGTTGATACTGCTACTAGATACCATTTAATACATTTAGTTCACTATTGAGATGACAAATACATCATCTATCATCCTGCAGCGTGGCAAGAAAGTTCTGCATATATGAGCAAAAGAGTCACATAGAGCTTTAAAGTTTCCCAGCAAGTTATGAAATACATGTTACCATGATATTGAGGCAGCGTGTCTTCTGCCCTCCAGCAGCCTGTGAAGTATCACTCTCACACAGTGGACACTGAGCACACACACACTGACGCCACAGCCTCTGTTTACCACAACCAACACACCAAACTGTCTACGTCTGTGTGTTCTCGGATATTCAAACTATCCGAAAAGGGAAATATTTGATAAGAGCCACACACACACACTATACGCAAGCTGTATCATCAAAGATAACATATTTCTGCAAAACAAGTCATTACCCGTTTCCTCAGAGACGGTATAGGGAAAAACAGCCTGCTGAGGTTGATAGCAAAACAGGGAAAACCTCCAGTGAGTGTCGAAGCAAAACAAATTTCTCGCTCTCTGGTGTGGGGAATCGTGACGACTTGATTCCACCTAACTTTAATCCTGACAGATAGTGTAAATTTGATCATACATGAATGGGGACATGCCACAAACTGTGATAGTACTCTGCCTATACAGTATTATGTCTTCTGTTGCTCCACAATAACTTTTGATGTCAAGATGATGTCATCACAGTCAGAACTTCAGAAATTTGACAGCTGACTGGTCGACAACTACTATCCAACTGATTGTGTTAAACTTATTGAAGGGGCAGTAAGAGATTTTGGAGAAAGCTTGTTTCTGTCTTTGTTGTTGTTGTGATTTTACTGGTCTGGGCGGGCCGCGAACCCGCGACCTCCAGTATGGGAGTCCGACGCGTTAGTGCTGTCAATCTGATTAATATGTTGTTTTGGATCTTTCTTTACTTATGAAATTCAATATTCTAACGTGACAATACCAATTTCCGTCCAATTCCCATAGTGGCTCTCACCTTGAGATCATAGGGCTGTTCTGTGAAGTCGTCCTTCTTGCTGACGTGGGAGAAGGAGCGCAGTGCACCTGTGAGCCGTGGAGGAGACATGGTTCTCCGACGCTCTCTCGTCCATACACCGGCTCTCTGCTTTATTTCTGTGACTGACAAACAGAGAGAGACACAAAACAATGAACTGAACATTCACGACATCACGGTCTCTTATATTGATACTAGAGCCCGACCGATATTATCGACCAACTGATTTGAGCCTTTAAATGTGCATTTATGTTTTACATTTTATGTCAAATAAACGTTTGTATTAAGCTCTATGCATTTGGTTGAATTTTTATTTTCAATTTATGGTTATTTATGATAAAGTTCATGGTTAAACTAAAAATATCAAGCCTCAATTACATTTCTTTGTCATACCGGCTTTATAAAGACATCTTAGGAATCATTGACAGATTTTTTTAAATCTGCATATCGGCATATGTATCTATATCTATATCTATATCTATATATATATATACACACACATATACATACACATATACACACACACACATATACATACACATATACACACACACATATACATACACATATACACACACACATATACATATACATATACACACACATATATATATATATGCCGATGTATCGGTATCGGGAATCCATATCGGTCGGGTTCTAGGTGACACGCCCGTAACGTGACAGCAGTCTACCTGCCGAACTCCATAGAAAACTTTGCATTTTTTAGTTTGTCTCTCTCGAGGAGAATCACACGGATGAAGCAGCAGGTTTTTCAACACACTGAACTGATCGTTGGGGTCTGTGGGTGTATTCGGCTTGTTAAATTAGCCCATGTGAAACACCTGAACGCCGACAAATCGTCTGACTTGTTCCCTTTACCTGCAAGGAAATCAAAACGTCCGATGAATTGAGGGGCGCGTGTCACATTATACATCCTGTTACAGACGAAACCTTATTTTCTTACCAAACTTTTACTGACTTCATAATTAAGATGCTCAGTGTCGTTGTGTACGTGTCTGTGTTGTTAGCTAATATACTGAGTGTAAGCTAGCTTTACGAACCCAACGTACCATGTGCCCGGGCGGTGTTAACTTTAAGCACCGTGAAGGACGCGGAACTGCGCCAGTCTATGAAAAAACGCAACACTTGAAACAAAGTTCATATCTTTACCTTCTTCTGAAGAAGCTCGTGGAACGAGATGTCCGGCGCGTGTGAACGGGGCCTACCGGCAGATGTCAACACAAGCTACGTATGCGCCAAGGGGATTGTGGGTAATGTAGTTTCTACGACAGACACTTAGCCACAGTGAGCTGTTAAAGGACTACGTTACCCAGGAATGACACGTCACACGTTTGCTTATAATCGTCGGCGTACACCGAAACCAGTGTAGGTTAAGTTAGTGCTCGAGTTTAACGGGCTTGTCCGCTGCTCAATGGAACCGAGAAACTGTTCAAACATAATTGTTTTTTTGTGTTCCCGCGTTGTGCAGCTGTCGCTGTTCCCAGTGTCCGTTTACAAGGTCTACTAGACGCCTAACTCCACCCACGACTGAGCCCGACGGCCCCGGTAGGTAAAACGAGAGCAACCACAGAAAGTTTGGGCTGATGTCACAGTTTCTGATCCCTGTATGTTTTGTATTTCAAATTTTACTTTAATAGACGGCTATAAAAAAAAAGTTAAGAGTTATTTCACTGTGCGTAAAAATTGATGTAGTTTTTGTTGGTCATGGTCAAAAAGAGTTGCAGAAAATGGTTCGTTTCATTTTCTATTTCGTGTAACAGAATGTTAAAATCACCAGGAAACAGAAACTAATCAGGCCCTGAGTATTGTTGTTGTTCTCACTGATGAAAAGCTATTATGTAATGCAGATACGGTAAATAAATAAATGAATAATGTCAGCACGGAGATCATGAGCTAATGTCTGATGAGGTGAATTTGTGATCATGGGAAACTATTTCACATTGTGTGGATAACGTTTTCTAATAAAAGACATAATCAGAATTTGTTACCTGTCAAAAAGTCTCCTCATACACTGCTGTTTATAGCTGTAAGTAATTAATATGTGATAATGATGTAACATTTTCCCTTTTTTAATGTAATGTTTCAAAATGACAATATTGAAAATTGACAGATTGAATAATTTGCACGATATAGTTTGGTATGACTGTGTCCATCATAAGTTGATGGTTAATGTTGATTTAAAAGGTACCATATTGTCAAAATTGAGATTGCCTGGCTTTTTTCATAATAAATAAGGTCTAGAGTCTGTTAGTACCGTAAAAGTGTCAAAACGGTCAAAAAACTGACTGCTGTGATGTGATGCCCCCAGCACTCCCCCTTCATTCAGTTGCTGAGCAATCAACAACACGAAAAAAATCAAGAAGATACATCAATGCACAGGCTTCTGGTGTTCAGGACGCCAAACTGTACATCATATAACATATAAGTTGACCAAATCATTACAACAACTGTTGAGAAAATTGATAGTTCAGTTAATCACCATGGAAACATAAAAAATGTCTTCTCAAAGAAATACACAATTTTCTTGTCTAATTCATATATATATATATATACTGTTTATATAATTTCAACAACCATAGGCTGCCGACTGGGGATCGGGAACTGGTGTCGGGCCAAGCTGCAGAAACAGGAAGAGACAACACATCGGGAGGAGGTGAGATGTTGACCGGGACCCCCCGATGCAGGAACAAATAGTATGAAGCGGGACGACCAACTCAGGTCTGTCTGGCTCGGTGGAGTTGCTTGACTGAAAGGGGAATCCCACCCCCAGGCACCAGCCCATTCCCAGGGCCGACATACAGAGGAAACAAACCATTCATAACATTCACACCTATGGTCTAATCCCAATCTGCATGTCTTTGGACTGTGGGAGGAAGCCGGAGAAAACTCACTCAGACATATGGAGAACATGCAAACATTTTAACATGTTGTCTTAAAAAAAATTATAGAAATAAATCATCTTTTTAGTGAGCCTGTATACTTCAGTCTGACTGTTCTTCAGTTACTCTATTGTGTTTTTGAAATTTTAAATGGTAACATCTTATTTTTAGTGATGGCACAGTTTGCTTCGTACAGCAGCAGTTTTTTTTTCTTCAAAGTTCGAAAAGAGGCTGTGATGCACAATTCTGAGTCAATCGAATGGGGCAGCTGTGGCTCAGTAGGTACAGCGGGTCATCCATCATAGAGTTGGTGATCGGTGTGTGTGTGTGTGTGTGTGTGTGTGAGAGAGAGAGACAGAGACAGAGACAGAGGGAGTGGTTGTGCGTGATGGCACAAGGCTCTGACGCAGCACTTCTCAAATCAGAGGCTGACATCTCTGTCCGTCTACCTTGAGTTACTGCACCTTTTCATATAATCCAAAGCAGCTCTGCTCAACAGATACAGGAAGCATCACTAAGTCGTTTATCGATAAATGTAGACGACCTTTATCGATGTTCCTTCTTTAACATTAAATATTATTTTTTGGATGCCAATTCAAACACACTCGCTGGCTTGGGAGTGGGATCAATCACCATTGTTTATTTGCAATTTGAGTTTTGTTCTGTTGTTGCTGCATATTCGCTTCAAGTATATAGTTTGGTCATGTTTATTAATTCTAATCAGGTATACTCACATTGCACCAGATACAGACATAGTTCTGGCATTTATTCTTCGAGCAAAGTCTAAGATTACATTTCTACCCAAGTGCCATCAGCGACTTTACACTGTTTCATGTGAAAGACCCTCACACCTCGCTCTCTGCGTCGGGCGCCAAAACACCACAGAGACAGTAAAAGCCAATTTCAAGGTCGGTAAAATACCATCGCAGGGCTGCTGGGGCAGGTTTTTTTGCTGCCATGAAAAACAGGGCCCTCTCTCTCTTTGTCTAAAGGACAGTGTCATAAATATTTTCATTTACACGTCTAAAATGATGAACTCAGACTGTACATTTTCAGCCCCACAGCTGATGGGGCTTGAAGAATAATATGTTTTTTTTTTCTTGCCTGTCCAGTATTTTCATACTGAGGGATGTGATGAACTTTGCAAATTCTAGGGGCCATTTTCTGGGCTTCAGACCTTCAGTCTTGTTTTTTTATTATAGTCATTTTTTTGTTTTTTAAGTAAGACGAACCAGAACAGAGGTGAAATGTGTTGTGAGACGCCTTCATATGCACTCTTGAATGTTGCGTTTTGCCTTTAATGTAGTACTTTGCCACACGGCGAAGTGAAAGGTAGCCTGCAATGTGCATTCAATCAGACCATCTCATTGTAATTCATAATTCACCTTCTGTAATTTCGGCCGGTGAAGAAGGTGTCTCATTGGCTCTCTCACATCATTTGCTTTATTCCTCTGTTTGGTTTGTCCTGTTGGCTACGCTCACATACCCCCCCCCCCCCCCTCTAAAACACACACACACACACACACACACACACACACACACACACACACACACACACACCACTTCATGAACTGTATGCATGAATGATGTCCATTGAACTCTGGCTATGCCTCAAGAGAGCTCTGCTTCAGAGAGTAGTTAGAGTGAGGGAATGATTCACTCTCATTTCCTCCCCTGAGAGTGAATCCCCCCCATCTCTCTCTCTCTACCCCTTAAACACACATTCAGAACAACAATATCAACACACACACACACACACACACGCACACTCGTCCCTGAGACCCCCCTAAAGGGCACAGCTTGTAAAAAACAATGCATCAGTTTGAGTTTTATTTATGTGAATTTCTCATGTTTGACTTGTCATCCCTGATATTGTTGCATCCAACATATACCACGTTCCGGGAGATTATCCTGCGCATGACATTACCGCGGGCAAAGGCAAAGTAACATGAACCCAGACTGCAAAGAAGACTAGACGCATGAGGCAAACAGAATGAATGTGTGCAGCGTTATCGAACGAACGACAAGCAAATATGGTCAGCAATTGGTTGTTAAATTAAAAAAACAACAGGACATAATTCTGTCTACATAATCTTCAGGGGTGCAATCAGGTTGGCTCACCACACTCAGGGAGCACTTCATTAAGAAGATTGTAGTGATACTGTGTAGTGTCAACCTTTGCTCTCAACACACCCTCTGTTCTTCATGCATGGATTCCACAAGATGGATGAGATTCCACTCCATGTTGTCAGCTACACATTTAAACTGCCAATCTCCTGTCCTACCACAAAGGTTCTGCTGGATTCACACCTGGTGACTGGGGAGGTCACCGAAGTTCCCTGGACTCACTGGACATGTTCATGAAACCAGCGTGAGGCGACGTCTGCGTTGCAACATTATCATGCTGGAAGTAGCCATTAAATTGTGGTCATGAAGGGATGAACAACAATAGTCGGAGAGGCTGTGGAATCCCTAGTTGGTTGGTATTAAAGAACCAAGAAGTGTTGCCAAGAAAACACTCCTCACACCATTATACCGCTACCAGCTGCCTGGACTGTTGACACCAGGCAGGTTGGGTCCACATACCAAATTCTGACCTCATACCACTTTCATGCCTCAGCAGAAATTGAGATTCATTGGACCAAACTTTTTTTTCTTTCTGGTTCTTCAGATCTCCAGGTTTACTGAGGCTGTGTCCAGGGCATCCTCAGATTCCTACTTCATATTTCTGACAGGAGTGGAACCTGATGTGGTCCCCTGCTGTTGTAGACGTCCACATAACCCTAACCCTCACAGCAAGAAGGTTCTTGGTTCGCATCCCGGTTCGAACCAACCAGTGCCTTTCAGTGTGGAGTTTGCATGTTCTCCTTGTGTATGCGAGGGTTTTTCTCAGGGTACTCTGGCTTCCTCCCACAGTCCAAAGACATGCAGATTGGGGTAAGGGTAATTGGAGACTGTAAAATTCACCATAGCTGTAAATGTGAGAGTGAATGGTTGTTTGTCTCTGTAGCGGTACAGATAATGGATGGATGGGTATGTTTCACATAGGTCTTTTATATTAAAATAGTGCATATTTCCAGGTGCGAATCTTTCGGTGTGTAATATTTTCCAGTGCATTTGTTTCTCTCTGTCTACAAACACAAATCTGCCTGCACTGGGTGTGCAAAGTATGTGGGCACATTAAAGGGACTTGGTGCAAAGGAGTCTAACTGAAAAGCATTTCTGGCTCTCAACAGGAACAATAAAAGAGCTCCCCCGAATCCCCTGTGGCATACTGTGGCCATTTGTTTTTGTCAGAAAGCTGCTAGACACCCTGCTAATGTGCTTCCAGGACGCTGCTACTGCTTTTTCCCTCAAGGCAGAAATCCATCCTAATTATTCACATTTTGAAGTGAGTTCCATGGTGAAGACCTTCTCCCATGGTGCAACCACTGTCACATACATCTTAATAACTCACCTCCCTGAAAGCTGCAACCAATCTGCCACAGACTCCCAGCAAGTCTTTATATAGCCAGTAAAGTAGATTTACTGTCTATTTTTGAATGTGGAAACATCTTTAAATCCAAGTCTCAAATAACCAAACATGACATTATTTCAATGGTCACGAGTTTTCAAATGATTTGTTCTTCTGTCACAGGTCCTAGGAACCTTGGTACCACAGGTGCCACACAAGTAGAATCCCTGCAAGATACAGTTAAGGGAGCATTATTATTATTTTCTTTCAAATGTACTTATGAGTCAGTTTCTGAAGTGTCCAGTGAACATAACACATTTGTGGGGTATGTAATAGGATTCTACTACAAGCAACATGAAAGTACACATAAACCCAAATGTAAAGTGATTTGGGGCAACTTGTAATATAGTGCAGTTTAAAGCAATATTGAACTGCATTTAGGATACGCTATATTTACCGGTCATGGAGAGGAATACAAAACATTCTCAGTACACTTCAAATTGTAGTATAACTTTTAACATTATATTACACACTTCTTCTTAAACTAATGTCCAACTCATCACTCAAACTACTTTGAAATCTAAGCCACCTGCCCTGGGAACTAGAATTGTGATCTAGAATTATTATAAACTCAAATAATTAGAACTAATTCTTAATATAAAATGTACATCCTCATTGTATGTTTTTGATGTTATTTTGTCTTTTGAAGTTCTCACCTTAACAAGTTTATAACATTTAGTGTAAACAACAACACTAAAAGGTATACTACTATATGAAGTGTGTAATAATAGCAAACAATTTCTATGCAAAATAAATAAACTTATAGTGACATTGCTGCAAATCTATGTTCAGGTACATGAAAACCACGTCACTGTTGTGTGGCAGCTGGCCAACCTGCAACTGTCCAGACCTGCAGCCAGATCAGGTTCTTTTTTTGCAATGTTGTGGACTGCTTCTCCTGTCATAACAATGTTTTCCTTTTGCAATTGAGTGTTGGCTGTTGGTATGCCTCTATCATTTTCTATTTCCATTTTCTGCATATCCACTTGGAATGCTTGTTTCATGCTCTGCTCCCAAAGAGAAGGTCAAAGGCAGATGTAGAATGCTGATTTTACTCGTGACAGAGTCTTTGCGTTGCTCACTTTCATGCTCATTGTGACTGATTAATGCAAAAGCTTGTAAGTGTGTCTGTTGTAGAAGTGTGATGTTTAGGGCTGCCACCAATGCTGCATCCTCCTGATGAACTGTACTGGGCTCATCCCAGGTCATATTCTCTGACTCTTTAGACAATCTTTCTGAGCACGGAATTATTAGAGCATTGATATCGAAGGGACAACAAGGAATAGGTTCTGCATCAATGCTCTGTTTGCCTGACCGGAACCTGATTTAGAAGTTGGAGTCTGAGTCTGCCTGATTTAGAAGCTTGGCCGTGCTCATCAAAGTTAAATGGTTTCTTGTCAATAAAAACTAAATCAGAAGAATTATACAAAAGATTTTCAAATTTGTCACATACTGTCAACTTAAAGGCTAGGAACTCGAGCTTGCCACTGTGGAAATGGTAGTTTCTTTGGTAGGTGTTACCCCCCGTCTTACCATCCTGTCTCTGGTACAGGACCACTCTGGGGCTCTGTTGAGAGGCATTGGTGTGGAGCATGAACGGGTTGTCATAATCTTACACCAGAGGATCTGTCAGAATATTTAGGTTTACTGTTCCACTCTCCAGGGATCCAAGAGGGGAGTGGAGGCCATTTCCTCTTGCAGGCTTAGTGGCAAACTGGATGTTACCTGGAGCAACTCTCAATGTTTGTGTAGTTTTCTCCTTCAATTCCTGCACTGTTTCCAGATCTTTCAGGAACCACACCCTCCCTCCATCTGCAGACACTAAATGGCCCACATACTTGATGTCTTTGAGGGGTAGCACACATTTTTCAGGTCTCCGCTCAACCCCATGTTGTTGCAGAGATCTGAGTTCATGTCACAAGTCTTCAAAATGCTTCTCAAGAGACCTCAAGAGACGCATCTGGATGTCTTCCAGATAAGGGATGAAACGCTCATCCTTGTGCTTTACGAGCATGTCCTTCATGCTTCTTTGGAAGCCTGCTGGTGGATTAGACAAGCCAAAGGGGATCCTGACCCTTTAGTATAAACTTCACTGGGTCAAGCAATTATGAAGGCAATTATCTGAATCCCTTTTGCAATAATGTGGGCGAGTGTTGATCCAGCAAAGTCTTTTTGTTAAGGAGCAAATAATCTATACAACAGATCCAGTGATGCATCCTTCTTTCTCTCACACAGCAGTGTAGGGTAGCTGTGACTTCCCTGTACGGCGACTTTAGAATCAATACATAAGCCTTTTGAACAGGGCTGATATCTTTGAGCCGGACTGATGTATATCTGGAGAGTGTCGATACATTCAATGTCATCGCTGTCCAGACCAAATGCAGAGGACTCCTCATGTTGTTGTTTGCAGCTGAGATTACTGAGGTCAACAAGTGGTTCACAGAGGTCAGTAGGAGGTAATGTTGTTAACTTCAGCCCTCACTACATTAGCATGTGGCGGTTCAACCTGTTGCATCTCCTGTTTGCCTACCTCGATGATTTTGACTACATATTGCTGAGTTTGGTCATTTTTAGCAGAGTGACTTAATGTTTATGTGGTTGGAAATAGGTAATCTGACAAATGTCCACCTGCCCTGAATAACCTTTTGTTGACCCTTCACCAACACTTAGTTGTTTTGCTCTCTTCTGTTCTTTTCTGACAGTTAGATCAATGGGGTTGGGCATGTCAAAGGTGAAGCGGTACTCTGCCAAGTACAAGCATTTTTCCCCAAATGTAATGCTAATATCCCCTCTGATTTTGGCCACACATAAGCTTGATGCCCTCTAAACTTACATTAAGCCGACCATGGCTTTAGCCTACTCCTCTTCCATGCCAAGGGTCATCCATAGCAGGCTGATAACCATGGCCTGTGCGTCACCATCAGACTGTTCATCATCTCCTGAGGGACATGAAGGGAGATAAAGGGAGCTTTCTAACCAGGTAGGGATCTGCAATGTAAGGTAAGGATTGAAATTTTCTGGGAAGTTGACTGTTGTTATTTGGTGTTTTTGAAGGACAGGGGTGCCTGACTCATCAACCACGATTTTCATTTCCGAACATCTTTGCTTGCATATCGGGGTTACTGGATGGGACTGGAGCTGTAAAATGGCTCAAGGGGGACAGGATTCTAAGTAAGATGCATGCTGGGGGTATAACTGGCTATGGGCTAGTGTTGATAATGGTGATTTTATCCTTGTTCATGGGCATGTCCTTGAGGACTCCTGTCTAAACAAGCTTCAGTACACATTGCATCACCTTTGTCTCTGTGAACCCCCAAGGAAGTATAGGCTACATCAGAGTTTCTTCACAATTCTGCCCCCATGTACCCCAAAATCCCTCTGCTGGAGGTAAGAGAAGACCTTTGAGGACACTCTGTGGTGGTGGCTCAACTGCACTATAAGTCATACTAGCTACTATTGCTGAGGTGTTCCAACATCTTTTGAATATTTTTTGGTGTACAGTTCAGAGGTGAGGTTTATCTTGAACAAAACAAAACAGGCCATGATGATCATCATTTATTGTCCTCAAGCTGTTTTTGTTCCCATTTTAAATAAAGATCTTGATTGATGGCCAATGGGGAAAAGGAATTTCAAAATCACTTTGAATGTAGTTGATTTACAGCTATGACAAAATCCTGACATTAGATGTTTTGTCCATTCTTGTCTTTTTGAAAGGATCTAACAATTTGTACAATAGCGTACTTTACCCACAATGCCTCTGAAAGCAGAGTTAGCAATTAGAAATTGCTGTGCTTGTGATTTAATAGTAGTATACTGCCCAGGAGTAAAGGTTTTTGCATTTTCAGATGATCAATTTGACAAAGACTAAATGAAGAGATTGATTAAAGCCAGAGAAGCTAGACATCCCTGCGCTGAGAAACTTCATCCATCAATGGCCACAATTGCTTTCTTTGGCATGTTGCAAGTAAGACACACTCCATCACCTTCCACTGAGAAAGCCGTCACAGTATCAACTACAGTCTGGAGCACCAACATTTGAAACTGGCTGGGATTCTGACGGTGTGCATAATCAAATCAATATTTGACTCATTGCAGAAATGCAGAGATTTCAAATTATCTATTTTGTACGGTGAAACTAATATTTAGGGCTGATATGGGGCTTTTTTTTATTGAGGTGTCTACTTGCATCAATTAACAGTGCTATAGGTATTGCATTAGTATTTGGTGAGATGGTCCCACAGATTGACATATTTCAACAACTATTAAGTTGAGTGGTCAGTCAGGTAACACTATATTACAGTATATCTGACAGTTGATGCAAGAGAAAAACCCTTCAAGGCTGAAGATGATCTGTTTCTTCAGTGTACTGAAGACCTCTGCCATGGAATCAGTGAATGAATGAAATATTTTTTTTCCATCAAAGCTTATTTTCTATAAATGTCAAATAGGCAAACCATCTCAATGATAAAATAATTTTGTATTGACATTAAAATAGAACTTGTAGCTGCTACCGCTACCTGTGTGTAACTTCTACTACTAAACTGTATTTTGATCACTCACAGACTTAATGGTATCTAAATGGTACAAGTTTGTTTTTCTCATACCTAATTTAATTAGCTGTCAATTCCCATTATGAATCTTAACATATTATTTGATCCTCACATATGTACACGCCCCCTGTTGCAAATATGTAGAAATTAGTGACCAAACAGAAGAATAAACTTCTATTTTAGATTAATATTGTTTCATGTAGCAACTGTCACGCATCAGTTGTCACAGTGAGTCTCCATCTGCATAAACAAAATACCACTGCCAATTAGATAGATGACTGGCATTTCTCCCTGCAGCTATCGCTGTGAAACCACACTCTTTCCGAAAAACGAAAATGTTTAAACTCCACAATATGAACAGTCTTTTATCATGTATTACAGTCCTATTGAATATACAATTTAAGGAAACTTAAATTAGAAAGCAATCCTTAGCACAACATAACAATTGTACATGGAAAGAGGAAATATAATATTCCTTTTGTTTTTGTTTTTATTGTATTTTGATGTTCTTATTTATAAACACACTGGTACATATTTCAGTATTTTATACATGTTTTAGAGTCTGCAGTGATAGTATCAAGATGTATTCAATTATTTTCTTCACCTCAAATGTTGAAACATGTAAATGCCCACCCGTGTGACTATCGTAATGATAACTCACTCATAACAACGTTGTTCTCCCAATGACCAACTCCAGCATCATAAATGCTTAAGGGGTTAACCCTAAGTCTGAAAAAACTGAACCAACTTACCGTTCTTTAGCCGATGCAAAGATTATATGTGAAGTTGGAGGTTGGCAATATGGCAGAGAGGGAATAAATGTGATGTAAAGGTTAGAAAGAGTATTGGCATCACACTGGCCATATAAAATAGAGGATTGACACCTGCTGCCAACATCCATTGACATGTAACCATTAAAGTTAAACTGCTATGGGCCTTTGAAGGTTGATATCAAAGTATCATCGCATACACAGACAGTGCTGGGTTGGGTCTATCTCAAGGTTATTATAGCCCCATTAAAATTGATGATAGCCAATTCAAGAAGGGACCTGACTTTGACATACAGAATCCTGTATGTTTTCTTTTATCGCTCTGCTTCACCATTCTCCAATAGTGGCTCCAATTGCCATAGCAACCTTCTCTGCTCTTGATTCACCTGAGCAAGGTCGTGTTCCTCATGTCATGCAGCATGTGTTCACTGTCATGAATCGCTACAGAATTCTGTTGGTTTTGTTGCAGAGCAGTGTGATAGAAATACTCTACCTCCTCGCTGTCAAAAGACCTCAGCAAGAGATACCGGCAAATGGTCAAGAAGAGACATAGGTGACAGGCCTCATGAGACAGAATGGAGATGAGGAGCTATGGAGAGATCGAGGGTGAGACCACCTGTGACATGCTGGAGGAGCTCCGGCGGTGCTGCAGCGCTGTACAAGATGTTAGCCAAGCAAGAATTCCCTTAGCAGCGAAGGAGCTTAATGCAGAGATGGCATGAGCAGGACTCCTGGTGAGAGTATCCTGTCACTGAAGATGTACTGTTTTGCTTTTGCGTTAAGCATTTCTTCATAGGGTCATTACTTATTTTGACTGTGATAGAACACAACACAAATATGTCCAATAAATTTAAAGTGATGATATGCTTTAGGTCCAAACAATTTTCCACTTACAACCCAACATGGTCACTTCTTTAGGTCAGACGATGATGCAGGCATACCTGGCCTAAATCTGTTAACTACTTGCTATCCGTTGTGGGACAACGGGCCCATCTAACAAGGGTACACTCATGATGTACTCTCCCATAACTATAGTGATATTTCATCCTGATCTCAATTTACATTTTTGAAATCTGTCTAATGCTGTCGTGAGCTGATGAAGGAGGTTAAATCCCCCTTCCAATGTCCTGCCACAAACCTTTTGCTTCATTGCAGTCTATTATAAGTTGCCATCGAGGTGAGTGTTTCTGAGCCTGAAGGCAAATCAATGCTTGAGGCAGAAGTTTGGACTAATTGGTGTTGGACTGCGCAATCATACAACATATCAGAAAAATGTTTTTGCTTTAACATCAGCTTTTTCACTGGGGTTTAGGACCGGCACTTCAGGGATAGCAAGCCTGGAGGCAAATACATCTACATTGATAGATTGATGAAACGGTACAGATTATTTTAGCGAGCTTGGAGTTTGCCGAATGACATTTAGAACGACTCGGAGAGCTTGAGTAAAAAGATTCTCTCATCTAATGAGACAAAAATTGAATTCTTTGAGCAGAACTCCCAACATTATGTCTGGCACTGCTCGTCACCTGGCTATTACCATCCCTATGGTGATGCACGGTGGAGGCAGCATCGTGCAATGGGAGGGATTCTCAGTGGCGAGGATACAGAGAAATACAGAGCGTTCCCTGATGATACACTGCTTCACATGAGGGTGCAGCGACAGTTCACCTTTCAACACAACAATGACCCCGAAAAAAGGAGCCAAGGCAACGCCTGGGTGGTCCGGGGAAATGTCTCTCATTGTCCTTGAGTTGTCCAGGCAAAGCCTGGGCAACTCAAACAGCAGGGGTGGGGAAAATGTATTAATTTCATTCTTTTAATACGTCCTTCTCGGGTCAGATTGAACTACTGAACACACATATATATTTATATTTAGTATATTTCCTTCTTGTATATGTGTCTCTACCCACAGTTGTATGTTGGTGGTAATCTAGCTATTGCTTGTGATTTAATATTTTATATTGTGATAAGCTTTGCTATCAATAGTTTTTTTTATATTATTATTTTTTTTAACATAAAGCACTTTGTGATTTTGTATTTCTAAAGGTGCAATACAAATACAATTTACTTATCTACCCTACTTATTATATCACACTCTCCAATGCGATGGCTGGAACTGTGTCGCTTTAGTGAGGAGTCTGATGTCAGATGGTAGTGATGATGATGATGATGATGATGATGATGATGATGATGCTGATGCTACTCACAGTTGGTTTTAGCCAAAACAATGTGCTCAAACAAATCCTCACCTTTAGGAGAGCCATGCATTCCTCCCTCGTATCAAACTCAGCAGTGATCCCACGAACAAAAAGGGCTAGTCAGGTCGCATTTGTTTTGTCTGTTGTTTCGTCGCAGGCCCAAGAGAAAAAGGTGGACATTTATTCTGGTGCCATATCTGCTCTGCAATGGTTCTCTGAGGCAAACTGTCCAGTTCTGTCAGCTCCACAGCAGTAACTCCAATGGTCCTCAATAGAATGTAATGTCTCTGCCAAGGCACAAGAGTCCCCGAATGAAACCACACTTAAATCCGCTAAATCCAGATTTGGATCCACACCAAATTGCCCACACACAGATATCAGTCCCCTTAATGTGCCTGATATTTTGTTTTCCGTCAAGATCCATGTATTATGCCACGGCCAAAACTGTACGTGTTCTTTCTTGGCCCATGTCCCATCCTTCCACCAAGTTTCCCTGAAATACATTTAGTAGTTTTTTATGTAATCCTGCTGAAAAACTAACAAACACACCAAGGGACAGGGGCAAAAACATAACCTATAATCCTAACCCTTAGCTGCACTAAGCTGAAGATATTTATGGAAATATAAAATGGTGGTAATGGAAACATTGAGCCCTGGCGGAGATTATTGCGACAGGATAATGACACGGTGAGATGCTGGATTCTTGTCAAAGACATTTCTGGAGCAGTGTCTGGCTAATTCAAGGTCTCCGAAAGAAAAGACAAGTGAAAGGGAGACCACGAGGGGGCGAGGGGAGGAAAAGGAAGGACGAGAGGAGATCTGAACTGTCAAATTGCCTCAAGTTATATATTCTTAAAAAACATAAAAACTCTGGTGTTGCCACAGTTTCTTTATTGTAAGCTGGGATCTCAAAATACACATTGGATCAAATGTTGTTGCCAAGGCCGTGGGAAGTGGGGGTGTAGGGGTGCTGCCACACATTTTCTTTTAAAAAAGAAAAGAAAAACTGACTGGAGCCTGGAGGACTAAAGAGAAAGAGAATCAACAGACACTGTCAATGATCAACCTCATGACCCTGCCATGTGTCGAACAGATAAGGTATAAGCCAGTACGGTTTCCTGACATGGCCCCGCCTTGGCATGGTGGCATCGCAGACGTCTCTGCGAGGGAGTTCAATTCTGAATCCTTCCTTGGGATGTGTATTAGTGTGACGGTATAGCCAGCCAGTCGAATGCCGTGCAGAGCGTAAATCTCACTCCCCGACACCAAGAGACGTAGTAGTGACAGAAGCTGGCTCCCGTGGGCTTCAGCCTCCTTGGTAGCGCGTCAAGTCTCCCAGGCCCGAGGCTGCGAGTTCAAGACCCGACCACGTAATCCTTGAGACGGCCTTACATCAGACCAAAGCGTTATACGTTTGAGAAAGTGATGTAAGTGTAGACAAAGAGCAGGAGTTCACCTGTTAGTGAGTCATATGTTGTGTTTCTCTCCTTTTCTCATAGATCTCCAGAGGTCCCGCTGGGCGCTCCCTTCCATGAGGCCGAGATGTTCATGTGCGTCCTACTGTTCACTTGGCACTGATGAATATTGTATGGTCAGTATTAGACTGAGAGGTATTACACCTAGAACACAACAGAAATATCAGTTTTATCAAAAGATCTTTATCTAATGTCAACAATTCCACACACTGATACCGATGCCATGGGTTCTATCTGCTCGAAAGAATTCAACAGGTCAAATTCTTCAGCATCCATTCATCACAATGGGCCACATTGTCGGCTCAATCAACACCCGCCTCCAGTAAGTGATGTGCTTAGATGCTGTGTGTATTATCTCTGTGCCATTATACAATACTGTACGTTGTTTGCCTCAGCGGTTGGTTGTCTTCCAGTGTGAAATCGCGTGTGGAGCTGATCAGTGTCTGTCGGGTGTGAGCTCTGATAATGAGGAAGATTCGTCTGGGGCGACGCTGAACGAGCCTCGTCGAGGACACGTCCAACAGCGCTGCCCGATCCACGTCACCCTCCAGAAATATGATATATAAAAGGGTATGTGTTTTAGTTCCTCCCTGCATTTATTATTTGATATCTGAAAAGAATAGTTTACACTCTGGAACATGCACTTATTTAAGACTTCAGGAAAACCTCTGCACCTGGAAATAAATCGTCGCAGCACTTAGCTGGTTTGGTTCGTTCCTGAAACCGCTGATCTCCTGAGATTTTCACGCACACCACAGTCTGTTGAGTGTTTTTTTAGTTTTTTTTACTGAGAATGGGGTGAAAAACCGATTCAATCACTCAGTGACTCAGATAACCATTCTTTACAACTGTGGTGTCGTCCCGTTTGGCTGAATCTCATCTGTACCTCATCTGTAACATATAGGCCTGAATTCAACATGGCTTCATGTAACGTACGAGGGGCTTCTAATCCCTCTCCTGCTCCCCTCTCATCCCCATTCTGCACTTTTACTCTCACAGCTAAATAAGCCGTGGCTCTCGTCCTCGTGTCCTTTAAGCCTTCTCTTTTCTGCCACTTTGGCCAGGTAAACACTTTCTCTCTCTCACTCTCCCCTGTCCTCTGCGCCGCTCTCTGGGTGAATTCCTTTTCTCCTGAGGCAGCTACTCTGTGGTGGCCGTTATTCTGCTTGTGTGTCTGCCACGCAGCGCGTTGTTGAAAGGACACCTCGGACTGAGATAGTGTTGGAGGGCTCGCTATCGACATGCAGTCCGCTCGCTTCCCTTAATTCCATGTTTACCAGTTCGCAGTCGGAACCTGACTCCCTGCGTCATGTAGCCAAACCCCTGGCCTTTCTTTTTATATCAAAGTTAGAATGTATAAACACCAATTCCCCTGGTGCATGTTGGGAAATGGTCAAAGCAGATGCTGCGGCTAATAACTTCCTCCTTACCAAGTAGGTGACTAAATGGGTCTCTGTCAACCTTTTAACAAATGAGAACGCCACGATGAACACCGTGATGAACGCCGCGATGAACGCTGCGATGAACGGCGTGATGAACACCGTGATGAACACCGTGATGAACGCCGCGATGAACGCCGCGATGAACGCCGTGGCGGCTGCACGGCACAGATTGGTTTCCACAGATCAGGCCTGTGGGAAGCAGAGTGAACGTCTGATCCACAGAAAAAATAATGCACAAGATATTTGTAAAACTATAAATGCTTTGTTGGCAATGACGTAAATGAAGCGGTAGTTCAAAAAATTCCCTTTTC